>NW_019272098.1:280651-416708 GCF_002738345.1 Cucurbita maxima | reverse complement strand
AAAATAAAAAAAAAAAAAAAAAAAAAAAAAAAAAGAAAGAACAGACAAACATGGTCAGATTTGAGAAGAAGTAAAATGGCTTTCAACATAAGCAGTGCAGATTTAGGGATATTTGTTAAGTTATTACAGTAAAATCCTATCTCACATTTCCTTTTTTAGTTATGGTTATAAGAAATTAATTTAGGATCAAATCTTCTTTCATATCTTAATAGTGTAATAAGAAATTAATCTAGGATAAAATCTTCTTTCATATCTTAACAGGACTATAATAATCAGATCCCATATACAATTGATTAGATTTTTGTTAGCATTTTAAGTTATACAAAATAAGGTTATAAGGTTAGATTCAATAAAATTTTAGTTGGCAGATCTATAAACTAAAAGATAGTAGCCAAATAATGGACTTAAAATTGGCAATAAAATTTTAGTTGGCAGATCTATAAACTAAAAGATAGTAGCCAAATAATGGACTTAAAATTGGCCAATATTTGTTTACACAATTTAAAAACCTATTTACAGAATTAAAATAATGAGAGAGAGAGAGGGAGGGAGATCGAGGGAAGATTTGTTTAACAAGATTTAACAATAAAACAGGAAATATAAAGGGCAATGAGCTCCTTTAAATTTTGTCTAATAGAAAATATTAGAATTTTAGGATGGCCAATGTAAATTAAAGAAATAATTTTATAGAGTTCAAACTTAGAAACGAATGTCATAAGCTCATATAGGTTGACTCGGATTTCAAATGATGGAATCGAACTTTCATTAAAGATATATTTGTGACAACGACTTAAGCGATCCAGGTAAATGACCTTACTATCGGTATGGTTATATTTGATGTTGATACATGCCATGTGGTTCTGCACGTGTCATGTATATTGATATGTGTGATTTTTTTGTGGATCGATATGCTTCCTATATGTTATGTTATGTTATAACATGTGGATTGTATGATAATAATTATGGTACGATGTGCTCAAGGATATGTTTGAGATAGGATATGAGAAGGATGCACAAAACGAAATGTAACGATAGGAGTAAGATACGTTCATGAAAGGTTAAGGTTAGGTTACATACCAGAGTGCTATGGATAGGAGAGATTGATGAAAGAATACGGTTAGGTTATGGGTAGAAAAGGATAAGTTTGTGATAGATTGATAGAACGATAGCGTTAGGATACATTCTTGTGATGATATGACTAAGGTACATTACGTAATGATATGTCTGTGATAGGTATAAGAACGTTAAGGCTATGGTAAGTTAGAGAACGATATGACTATGAAGTGTTTATGTTATGACTTGTTTATGATATGATACATTGTATGCTAGATTATTGTGCTTAAGTATGTAGTCATGTGAACATGAATGTATGCTATGTATGCTGTTTAGTCTGATGTGATGTGTAATGCATGTAACAATATGTTGTTCTTGAATGGTTATGGCATGATTGTATGGAATGTTTGAATGTAAACAACATGAATTGTATGACATGAAATACGGTAAACTGTCTGGAATCATAACCCTGATAGGAATATGTATGAAATGTAAATTGAAAATGAGAAGGACATGAAGCATGGAACGTGACAGGGAGGTTATGTTCATTAATGATAAATGTAGAAGTAGTGGGGACCTCATGCATTATGTGTGTTCATGTATCTGGGGGGATACCCCTATCCCATCACGAGGGTACGGACGCGTACATCTAATGGCAGGACAACGATCATTATGCTTTGCATAGTGTTACCGTGACGGTTACTAGTTTTAACGGGTCCCAACATAAGGGGCTCCCAGAGTATGCCCACCGGATAAGGAAAGTGGCCCAGCGGTGTGCGAACTAGCTGGTGAGCTCATACACGCACATATGGGTTGTGTGTAGAGTATATGGTACACGTCCACAATTACCAGTTAGGACAGCACCGTAGGGAAAACGAAACGAAACGAAAGATAAGTCTCATCATTTCATTGCATGTGATAGTTGCATTTAACCCCAATGGTGGGGTCACTTACTGAGTATTTCTTTAAATACTCAAGCCATTTACTACTACATTTATCAGGTTAAGACAAGACATTCCTGTACGGCTGACGACAGCATCGCAACTCGAGACCATGACACATGCATAGGGTAGTGGTATTTATTTTCTTAGTCTTAGGCTAGAGTAGGATGTCTTTTTAACTTAAACTCTTATTCATTTTTATTTACTCTTTTGTTGTATCGTTTTAAAGATGTTTTCGAAACACGTAAGTCCATGGCTGTGTTTTAAGATAAAGGTTATGTTTTATGGAATTTAAATGAAGTCTTTTGCATTCAATGTTTATGTATGTTTACCATAGCGACCTTAAATTAAGTAGAAAATTTTGGGTCGTTACACATGGTGTTGAAGGATGGGGTTTCAATGGACCCAACAAAGGTGGAAGTTGTCACCAAGTGGGTTCACTGGACTATAATTACTAAGGTACACAATTACTTGGGACTAGTAGGGTACATCAGTGAATCGTACGAGATTTTGCCAAGATAGCCTCATCACTCACGCACTTGACTAGGAAGGATGTTTTGTTTATATGATATGAAGCATGTAAGGCTAGCTTCCAAGATCTGAAATAGAGGTCAGTGTCGGCCCTAGTGCTCATAGTTCCAGAGAGCTCTGGAGGTTATGTGATTTATAGTGACACCACTAAGAAAGGGCTAGGATGTGTAGTGATGCAAATTAGAAGGTGATAGCTTGTGCTTCCCTTCCGTTGAAGGACTACCAAACTACCTCTCCCATGGCTTGGAGTTAGCTATGGTAGTGCTTGTACTTAAATAAAATGAACCTTAGGCAAGATTTATCTTCACCCACCGGATATCACTTGTAAAGAATCTAAGCTTATTCGGCCACACACGATGTTTGTGCGGGTATGTTAAATCGTCTGCGACACAACCAACTTGCTTCTACACTAGGCCAAGTCATTCGACTCGTCCTTGCCTTTGATCGAGGCCAAGGTCTCTCAATACAATGCCACATCCAACATCATCTTGGTTCCCAAGAAACATAGCCCATATGTCTTGACATCATCCCAAGTCATGGGGTGTCATCGGTCAACGTAGCTCGATCGGTCATGCCATCAAGAACGAGTCCACTTGTTGTTCATAACGTCGAGACATTCCAAACATGTATCCATATAAAATATATCGTGGCATTGGCCCTCCCGTGTCCATGTCATATCATTTATGTACTCCATATTAGAGAGTAGATGCATAATCCAACCTCTGACACATGGCCTAGGGCGTAAAACCAGCACACACATGTCGCTCAGTACTTTTCTTAAAAGACCCATTTCAAAGGAAGTCTCCTGAGACACTTGTCTTAGAATTCTTATTCTCATTGTAACATACATATGTGCCACAGGTAGCTCACTTAGGCCAGAGGGCCTAGGACTGGTGGAGAGCTGACACCTTGTCTCCCCTTATAGTACATTTTGAGGCATTTTCAAATTGGTGGGTGTAAACATGATTTTGGCGAATGAACATATGGTGTCGTGGAGCGTCCGTCCGATGTTTGATTGACACCAAATTTTGCGAGCTTTTATATTTCATAGGGACATACTTGACTTTAGAACCACATGTCTAAATTCCCTTAAGAATCTCAACTTTTGAGATTAAAGCTCACGGCCCGACCCTTTAATAAGCCTATTTGTGACACTCATGTCTGCTCCTCGTTCCTATCTTACTTATGTCTTACTTCCTTTTCAATATGCACCTTATATGGTGAGTTGGATGATGCACCATCCTCTTCAGTCACATCATGACATTCTTCTATATTGGGCCTCGTGTGATCGAATGTGCGCCACTTGAGGGTTTCCGCTTTGCTTGTTTTGACAGGAGGGTCAGAATCTATTCTCTTCATAGTATGATTTTCACAAATGTCACTAGCAGAATTAAAAGAACTCAAGGAGCAATTGTAAGTCTTGTTAGACAAGGGTTTCATCTTCCCTGGCGTATCTCCTTGAAGTGCACCCGTATGGTTTATTAATGTGAGATCCCAAATTGGTTGGAGAGGAAAACAAGGCACCTTATAACGGTGTCAGTAATGGTGTTACTATAACACGTGCGGAAGAAATTTGGATCTTAGGCACTTTAAGTACATTAATTATAGTAAATTAGTTAGCATGTTCAAAAGCATTAAAACTCAATGAGTTTGAATACTAACCTTTTGTAGTTCAAATTCGTTTTTTCTCATGAACCGGTTTTGAACCACCACTAGTTTCTTTCTTACTATTCTCCGACCTTAGAACAGGACTGGAATCCAGTGAGTCACTAAACTTGATAGAAATTTAGTATTTGTAAAGAGAGAGTTTTGAGAGATTTTCTCAAAGTTTTTCAAGCTAACTTTCCATTAATTTAGTATTTGTAAAGAGAGAGTTTTGAGAGATTTTCTCAAAGTTTTTCAAGCTAACTTTCCATTTACCTTGATTGCTCCATTTATAGAGAGTTATATTTTCATGTTCATGCAAATTTGAAATTACCAAAGTTTGACTTTCAAAATTCCACTCAAGTTTGAGTTAACCAAATTTTGACACTCAAAATTCCACTCATATTTGTGGGATTATGTGGCAAATATGCATTGAGTTAACCAAATTTTGACACTCAAAATTCCACTCATATTTGTGGGATTATGTGGCAAATATGCAAGTGTGGTTAAACCATATATTGACCTTCAATATTCCATTAACTCAAACATATTTTTCCATCAGGTGAAGTCAACATTTTGACTTTCTTTATTTTAATTCAACAATTAATTTAAATAATTAATTTCAAACCAAAATAATATTAAATGAATAAATAAACAATTTAATTAATATTTAACATTAAATAAAATGCTAATCCCAATCAATTACCGCACAATCCCTATTCATAATTAAAATATTTAAATCTTATTTAAATATCTTCAATTCTCTCTTTCGGTTTAATTCATAATTAAAACAAAATGCAGTTAAATATATCGTATATATTTAGCGTGTATTCCCTAATTTGAATTCGAACATTTCGAGCTCACTCATCACACTATTCTAAGGTTTAGTCCGATATGAGCTAGTAGAGGGACCTAATGAATCTACAGATCATGGGGTCCAACGATTCGAGATTAACCGTCTAAACTCATTAACCTTGTTAACCAACATTCGTTAACTACTAGGACACTCCACTATAGCCTAGTAGTTGCACTCTCCTAACTATAGATATATTTGATTAGTAAGTCGATCCTTCACAAGTTGTTCGTAACTAGAGCTGGGTTAATTTACCGTTTTACCCCTAAAGTTATTTCTTGTTCCTTAAGTCTCACTGATCCTCTAATGAACAATTGGTTTGTCGTCCAACCACCAAACCGAATCCCTGTCGGGCTAATGAGAGGGTGGGGCACTTGTTCAAGACTTGAAGTCAGTACTTGAGGGAACAACCTCTCTACTATCCCTAAAATGAATAGGAGTTAATTCCATCTTACACCCTATGTCCTCAACTATTCACCCAGTCTTACTCTTGAAATGGGAGGCTTATTGAATCGGCAAACTCGGGCCACTCTCACTCATGCAAATCTAAGGACAATTTCAAATAAATAGGAGTTCACAGTTAGCTCATCTTGAAATGACCTTTTTGCTCTTTTCATTTACTTTTTCCTTTTTGATCTTTTTCAAAATGCCTTAATTACCTGTTATGATATAGGAATGACTTGTTTAAGATCCTCGTCCTTGCTTAACCCTTTAATTTCTTTCTTTTTGATCCTTTGGGTCTTACATGGGCGACGTATTCTTGTTGAAGCTATATCCTTTCAATTTTTTGTGTGTTACACTTAACTCTTGATTCTTGGTGTTTTTCTTTCATTATCCTATAAAGCATACTTAGTTTATGGTTCATAAATAGATTAAAGTAATTCCTACAAGTATTTCTTAAGAAAAGTCCATGATGGGTACTTACCTTGTCATCGATGTTCAGAACCTCCATTATCGAGCTTCTAGTATCTGAATTATTTCAAATATTTTTGACAGAATCCTTAGGGTGTCTAGTTCTGGAACCATAAAATATTTCATAAGAAATGGTATGCAAGAGGGTTAAAATTGAGAAAAATAAATGGTGAGTCATTTTTTGATTTGACATCATTTAGATAGAAGAAGACTGCACAGTGGATAATGCCGCCATCTGAAAATTGTCCTCCACAACTTCGATCATGGGATTTCTCCCCTCGATTTCTTCATGAAACTTGAAGATGGTGTTACAAGAAAGGACTTGAGATTGGTTTCATACCTTCTCGTGGATTGTAGCCTAAGTTATTAATCTCCAAAGTTCGTCGGAAATCTTTTTCCTTGTCGGAGCTCTACAAAAAAAAAAAAAAAAACATATGGGGTAGCCATTTCTAAAGGTTATTAGGACCTGATTTCTTCATAGAACCTCCTCCTTATTCTTCCATCAAGCTGAAGGAATTGGTCTAGAGGAACTTCTTTGAGTGTGTGTAATACCCAATGCCTATAATAAGAGGTAATGTATAGTCCATAATAGGTTATACAATGTTTTGGAAGCAAAGAAGAACGAAAATTGGAGAAAATTTTAGAAAATGGAATTTTTTCCAAGTCTTTATGAAAATTTTAGTCCATGACATCGTTTTGTGAAGTCGTCTTAAAAGAATGTTTCCCCATTTACATCATGCATATGATAGCGACTCTAGGTAAGTAGAAAACTAGGTTCATTACAAGATTTAACCATTAGAGAGGTTGGAGCAAGTAAATTAAAGACGGTTTAGAACATTCTTCATGTCACTTCCATGTAAGTTTGATTAACCTTCACTCTTGTTTAATTCTAAATAAAACTAAAGCCAATTCTAACAAATTAACTATGCAAATGAAGCCACATAATATCATCATAATTTAGGAGGGGCGGCCCTCGTGCCTATTAAGCTACTATACCTATGGCGACCCTTACTTTTATGGGCAAGTTCATAACTAATAAATAGTTGGAGATCGCTTGATCATCTCCACATGAGTTTTGTCTATGGAGCATAAGTTGTGCTTAATGCAGGACCTCTATCATACCAAACCCTAATAATTTTTAAATACGCTTGTGGACCCCTATCACTTAAACAGGCTTACTAAATAGGAGCTATTTCTCGATTACTAGTCCCCACATAGTCATAGAACTTATAGGGGTAATCCCATGAACTCACACTACTATGTAGATCGTCAAAGGTGAGTTGGTGAACCCCTGAACATCCACACATTGATGTTGCCCTAAAAAAAAAATTATTTATTTGATGTATGGATTGTGATGTAGTATAACCCAAAAGAGTTGTGAAAATATGGTAATATTTTTTTTCTTTGAAAAATAAGAAAGACTCTAGAATTTGAAAACATACAAAAGTACATATAATATTTATACTATACAAAATAGAGTTTGAGTTGAAGTCAAAAAAAGGAACCAAGCACAAAAAACAAGATAGGGACAAAAGTGTACAAAATTTGAGGAGACTCTTGAACCTAAGTTTGTCTCTATGGTCACCTGCTTCAGACCACTCTCATCTTAGTCCATACCTCTGTGACATGGTCATAACATCTCATGTTCAGGACACCGATTGGGATTCAAATTAAATTTGACATCTATCAATTCAAACTTTCTTTTGAATTGAAGAGTATGTAGCAAATACCACATTGTTGTGGAGTCTTCTTCTATTTTGCCCCATGTCTTCTCAATCAAATAAAAAGGTTTGGTGAGATTTCTCAAATCTAAATTGTGACAACAACCATAGATGTGGTTTTACAAATTTATCCACTAAGTGGAACTTTAATAATATGAAAAAAAAAAAATAGATAACCATTTCGTATCAATTGGGCTTTCAAATTTCACAAAAAAAAAAAAAAAAACAAATTTTTTTTATCTTGGAAGTGAATTTCCATCTTCAATTTTTTGTATTTTCTCTCTTCTTTGTGGCACATAGATTACCTACTAAGCGATCCTATTCGAAGAATTTGAACATAATTTGTTGTCAGAGAGGATGAGGAAATGATAAGGAAGAGTAACATAAACAACACTTTGACTTTCCATAGGAGATCTTCAAACAATGTCCAACAATTAGCGACTCACAAGCAAAATCTGGACAACATTAATAGGATTTCTTTAAACAGTATGAATAGGGTTTTTTTGGTTTTCATATATGGATGTTACTAATCGAGAGGGAAGTCACAGTGGTGGAGACTGTCGACAAAGACACGCAAACGATTGATAAGAACTTGTTCTCCTAAGTTGTGTGAATTCAATTTTAAGGGAAGGATTTTAGGTTCTTCTCTTTTTTCAAACTTACCACTATGTATAGGTTTCTTAAAATCACGACCACAATAAAAAGATCACTGAAGAAAATAGCGAGTTAGAATGTGCATCTTGGCCATAGAAAAACACAAAAGGCATGGAGGAAGAGAGAGAGAAAGATCTGGGGAGGAAAACAAAACCCGTCAAAGTCAGGTTAAAGGGAAGGAATCTGCATGTCAAATTTTGGGTGGGATCGAGACGCGGGTCGGGTGTTATCTAGTTCTTGTACGGCCCAATTCTAAAACATAGCCCATACATCCCCATTCCCCTAACGTAGTACTCCAGTGTAATGCGACCCACCTTGCGACTGTAGTAAGGCGACTCGAAACCCATGGGTCGACCCATTACTAGTGTACTGATTCAAGAGTTTGATTGTCCCTCCCTGCCACGTGAAATGTGTGTGACGAGCCATCTCTGGTACTTGGCTCACTATGACTCAACAACAAATGATCGACTCCGTCCAACTCGTGCCTTGGCTCAATCTCTATGCTTGACTTATGGTCGACTTGGCATCTCTAACGACTCCAAGCAATCATATTTGTTCATGTATGTTATTCTATGTATTTAAGATTTAACAGAAATTATATGTGCATAATTTAAAGACTCACTATATTATAGATAAATGGAGGTTTGATTTGCATCATAAATTTATGCCATGATTTTAAGCCACTGGGAGCTCATACATTTTTGTAAACCGTATGCATCACGATACTTTCCTGTTATGTTATTACAGATGTGTACCTTACGACTTACAACATTTATGCTCTCCCTGATGCTATGCGAGCCCTTTCTCTCCGTTGTTTCTAGCAACCATTAACGAGTGCTAGACTGACGAGCCTAGCCTAGGGTTATGCGAGTCTACCTGTAGGACCATGTTCGCATGTGTGAGCCGTGTGTAGAAAAGTACTACACATCCAACCTTGCCTCAACTAGAAAGCTGCCTAAGACCAGCCATGATGTTTGCAAAATGATAGGTTTCACCATATTCCATGTGTTTCCATTCCCCGATACCAACATTGAAGTCACTTACAGAGTATTTCTTAAAATAGTTAAGACACTTGCTATTCTTATTTTCAGGTAAAGGTAAGGCACCCATGTATAAATGATGACATTGTAGCCCTTAGGATAGATGAGACCATTGTTTTATTTTTCTTATTTGTTTCAAATGTCTTGTTATTATTATTATTTTCTTCGTCATTTTAAATATTTTACTATGAATGTTTAAGTTCACGACATTATTCTTGAATTATTTTCAATGAATGTTTTTGAATTTAACAGTTGTGTCAATGCATTTAGTAACGACTTTATTGTAATAGAAAAGTAGAGTTATTATAGTCGACATTCCAGCTCAAAGGCTATAGATTCTATAGACAAGCCTATGAGGTAGGCTAAACATGTTTCATGACCTTACTACTGATGC
This sequence comes from Cucurbita maxima, assembly GCF_002738345.1. NCBI lineage: Eukaryota > Viridiplantae > Streptophyta > Magnoliopsida > Cucurbitales > Cucurbitaceae > Cucurbita > Cucurbita maxima. The sequence continues at coordinate 406,965 of NW_019272098.1, read as the reverse complement.
ACTGCCACCATCAGGCATGTCATACGAAAGATAATAAATGATTATGTCGAACGCTATTGATAATTGAGCTATATGTGTGATATAATGTTATGTATTGTATGTTCATAAGGGTTATAGACTTAGAGTACTGTGTGTTCGTCATAGATCATGTCACCTATAGGACGTCGAAGAGGATGCAGAGGAGGACAACACCTTGCAAGAGGACGAGGCAAGTAAAAAATAGTCTGGCTCGGGAATGATCTATGACTCGAACAAAAGAAGTAGTGGTATCTCCTATGGCGCCTACGACATGAGTGGACCCCACAGTGACTTTGATGTGAGAGTTATTTCAAGTCATGATGCAAACAATCGTGACCATTCAATAGGCCAACAATGCAATGTCAACAAGAGAGGCGAGATACCTGTAGGATATTAGGAGGTACAACCGTCGTACTTTTAGTTGGACCTCAGAGGATCCGATGGTGGCACAACTATGATTGTCGTTGATGGAGAGAATATTTTGGTTAATGAATTGTCTGGATGTCATGTGCGGTCATTTGTGCACCAGAACAATGCAACGATATGGTGGGAGGATACCTGGGAGATCTTTATCCCTAAAAGTTGTAGTACCATGGACCCAATTCAAGGAGGCTTCTTGGGGGAATATAATTCGGATGCAGCCCAACTTTGAATACAACAAGAAGTCACTTACCTAACACATAATAGACCTCTTTGCTGGCTATGAGAGAGAGAGTGCATGAGATTGAAGTAGTTTGCCCTTGATTTGGTTGACATAGAATTGAAGATGGCTTAGAGGTTTGTTCTAAGCCTGGACAAGAGGATCCATCGTATCCTGGAGATCATAGCTCCTACCATCTATGCTTCTATAGTGAGAGCAGTTTAGGCTATGGAGAGAGCTATCAGAAAACACCAAGGGCCAACAACACCGACAATCACCAATAAGACAAAAATGGAGGTATAATCAGATAGAATTTCACCGTCAACCATTTGTGTGCGAACTGTAATAGGCAGACAATAACCATAGGGACCTGGGGCGTGGTGAGCATTCGAGTCAATAGGGAGTCAGAGGAGACGAGAGACCTCGGTGCAACGAGTGTGGAAGGAAACATTGGAGATGGTGCCTAGTCTAGGCTAAAGTATGCTTTCGGCATGACCAAGAGGGTCACATGGCTATGAACTGTCTATAAAAGAACACTGAGAACTTAGTTAACCCGCCAAGTGGCCCAAGAAGTATAAAAAGGACTACACATTCCCGTTCCCAAGCAACACTTTCACCAATAGAGACGCTGGAAACTCTGACAATGTGGTGACAAGTACATTATTTGTCTTGGGGCATCTTATCCTAACTTTATTTGATTAAGGGTCTACGCATTCATTTATATCTATATTGTTTGTTAGTCAGGCAAGGAGTGTGGTAGAACTCTTATTACATGTGTTATCTGTTAGTATTGAAGTACATGTAGACTTAATTGCTACAAATAGAGTGAAAGCTAAACAAGTAGTAACAACTCAAGTCCAACGCTAGCAAATATTGTCCTCTTTGGGCTTTTTCTTTCGGGATTCTTCTAACGGTTTTTAATATGAGTCTATTCGGGAGAGATTTCCACACTTATAAAAGATGTTTTGTGCTCCTCCCCAACTGATGTGGGATCTCATAATATCTTGGTTCATAATTAACATGGCTCATATTTCTTGACACCTTCCAAAGTCATGGAGTGTCGTTAGCCATCGCAGCTCGCTCGGTTATGCCATCAAGAACGAGCGCATATGTTGTTCATCACATTGTGACATCCTGAACATCCATCAAACTGGGTTCTATAGAGGCGTTGGTGATAAGGTAACCCTAATTCTTAGCCCAACGATCCAAGCTTTTGTTTTAGCAAGAACCCTTGAATCAAAGTAATTAACACTTATATGAAATTTGGATCAACCAAGAGATAAGGCTAGAATTAGATTACCTCTTACAATCGAAGATCTAGAAGCAAGATTTGGAAGGTTGTTCTAAATTGAGTCACTCCACAATCTAACTTGATCAAGGCTTGATTGAATGGCTCGGGTGCAATTCTACCACAAGAATTGCTTGAAACTTAGAAATGGCAAATATGATGCTCGGATTTCTAAGGGAAACGTCTCAATTTGAGATCTGAATTACATTCATCCACGAATCTGAATTTTACATAACATATTGTGGGTATTTATAGTCTCCCGACATAAGACGTTTGTGAACGGGATTTATTCGAGACGTTTGTGGACGAGATTTATTCCCGATCCCCTTTAATCTTCACAAAAGAATAAGTTAAATTGACCATTTGACTTTTACTTGATTTATGATATTAAACATAGTTATTTCTAATAAATATTGATGTGCTTGAGTGGCTAATGCGACAGGTTTGAAATTAATTGAGTTCTCTCGCGCGTAGATTCGAATTTTGTTGTTGACATATTTTCTGACCTCCTTTTGAAATGTTTTGATCAAATGTGCATGATTCACTCACAAAAAAGAAGGAATACCTCATTTTGAAATGTTTTGATCAAATGTGCATGCTTCACTCACAAACAAGAAGGAATAGGAAGCAAATGAAGTGTATTAAATCCATAAACTACTTTCTTAAAAAATAAGTCAGTAGGTATATTCAAAGGAGTATAAAATGAAGTGTATTAAAGAATAAGTCAGCATTTAATAAATATATGTGCCACAGCAAAAAATGTGCAGTAAACCAAGAAAAAATTGTATAGATATATTAGTAATATATCTGCCACAACAAAAAATGTGCAGTAAACCAAGAACAAATTGTATAGATATATTAGTCCAAGGTTTGTTAGGTACATTCAAAGGAGTATAAAATTTGTTTGGTTGTGATCTAGATTTAGTTTCTTTGCGTTTAAAACATTTGCTACAAAACTTTTGGATATCGTGCTTCATCTTCGGCCAAAAAAAGTGTTTATGCAACATCTTATAAACTTTATTAATCCTGAGATGTCCCATTAAGGAACCACCATGTGCTTCTCTCAAAAGAAAATCTTTTATAAAACATTCAGGAATACAAAGCATAAAAAAATTATGAAACAAATAATAATCATCCATAGCTTTTTTTGCAAGACAAGATGCATAAATAGTTTTGAAATCTTGGTCATCTCTATATAATTTGGTAATATGCTCAAGTCAAAGAATTTTGCTCTAAGAGAAGGAAAGAGATCGTACCTTTTAGATAACACATCAACTACCATATTATCATTATCTTGCTTATATTTGATGACATACGAAAATGTTTCAATAATTTCCACCCACTTTGCATGTCTATGATTCAGTTTGCTTTGACCCTTCACATACTTCAAGCTTTCATGACCAAAATGGATCACAATTTCTTTAGGCTATAAGTAGTGTTGCACATATGCAATATATGAAATAAAGCAAATAATTCCTTATTAGGTAGTATATTTCAATGTTGGCCCATCTAGTTTTTCACTAAAATATATTAAGTACTTTCCATCTTAAATTAAAACAACACTCCCAAACCATATACTTCACATTCAATTTCAATAGTTTTATCAAAGCTAGCCAAAACAAATAATGGTTTGCTTAATTTCTTCCTAAGAAAATTGGATGCATTCTCTTGAAAACTCTAAAATAACATTCTTTTTCACTAAGTCATTCAATAGTTCTGGTTCTAAAATCATTTATCAATCTCTTATAGAGGTTAGCTGACTCATGAAAACTCTAAAATTTACGTGCACTTTTTGGTGTTGGCAAATCCATAATGAATTTAATTTTTTCTCTATCTAAAGCTACTATACTTTTACCAACTATGAACTTTTTCCATGCAAAAACTACTCTTATTAAAATTAAATTTCTCTTTTCTATGTGTAATCAAAACTAATTTAACACACATGCTAAAGCAAAATCTTCAAATAAATTATAATATCATCAATATAAACAACAACATATTTTCTCATATATTTTCTCAAAACATTATATATTAAGCGCATAGGTGTACTAGGAGCATTAGTTAACCTAAAAGGCATAACAAACCATTCATACAATCCAAACTTAATATTGAAAGTTGTTTTCCATTCATCTCCTACGTGCATTCTAATTTGATGATATCAAGATTTCAAAATAATTTTTAAAAATAGACACGAATCATGCAATAAATCAAGCATATCGTCTAACCTAGGAAAAGGATGTCGATACTTTACCGTGATTTTGTCGATGACTCTATTATCCATGCATATGCGCCAAGTTTCATCTTTCTTTGGTACCGATATGTCTCGTATAGAACATGGACTCAAACTTTCTCGTACATAGCCCTTCATCTTTCTTTGGTACCGATATGTCTCGTATAGAACATGGACTCAAACTTTCTCGTACATAGCCCTTCTCCATGAGCTCCTCCACTTGCCTTTGAATTTCTTTTGTCTCGGTTGGATTGACCCGATAAGCTTGCTTATAAGGAATGACAGTCCTTGGAATGAAGTCTATTTTATGCTCAGTACCTCTAATGGAAGGTATTTATTTATCTTGAAACATGTCTTCAAATTCTTGTAAAAGAGATTGAAAAACACTAGGCAAAGCCAAGTTGTTATAGTTAGAGACCAAAAATCCTCCATTGTACATCAGTACAAAGATCGATTTTTGTGAGAACCTTCTCACCTCTACAACGGTAGCCAAATAACTCTCTCTTCCTTTTTTCTTCAATTTCATCTCTTTTTTCATTCTGTTTTTCTCTTTGATTTTTCTCTATTTTTTAAGGCAACTCTTGTTTTTCTTTTAACTCTTTTTCCTCAAACTCTTTCTTTCTTTCCTCCAACTTTAATTGATCAGCAAATACATTTGTACAATAGTTATTTTTCTACCATCTTTTACAAAAGAATACCTATTCAAATAGCCATCATACAAACCCTCCTATCAAATTGTCATGGTCAGCCAAGCAATATATCTCCAGCTTGCATTGGTAATACATCACAAAGAACTTCATCTTTATATTTTCTCAAAGTAAAAGATATTAAAGCTTGAGAAACTACCTTCATTGTTCCACTATCATTGAACCATTGGAGCTTGTAAGATTTTGGATGATCTAGGGTTGGAATTTGTAACCTTTTGATCAACATGGTACTTACAACATTGGTACAACTTCCACTATCAATGACAAGACTACAAGTAGTCCCCTTGATGAAACATCGCGTGTGAAACAGGCTGTCTCTTTGATCATCAACATCATTCTCCGTAACTTGAGTTTTATCAAGTCTTCTTGTTATAAGTGTCAAATGAATCCCATCTTCCAGTTCCTCTTCATTCTTCTGGGCTTCTTCGACTAGATCATTGATCTTACCTCCATTTTCCTCGTCTTGGTTCATGATTGTACAAACAGTAGTGAAATATGTTCAGGACCTCAAACACTCAACTCATTGATTTTACACTCAGGGACACTCGTGTTTATACACACAAAGGTAGTCTGTTTGGAAAAGTGACTAAATTATGATCATGGTAGGCTAATATATAGGTAAAGCAATTCTGATAGTAGCAAGCTATTCAAAGCAATCAAGATAAGTTAATTATGAAATAACAACAAAATAAAACAAGACGTGAACAAAAAAAAAAAAAAGAGACACGAAGATATTTTTGGATATAATTTCACACTGAAAAAAAATTCAAAAAGAAAGGACTTGAAGATTTTAAGAACAATCAAACTCTTCTTTTTATAGAATTCGGGAAATTTAGAAGTTATCTTCAAGCGTAGATTATGAGAGAAAAAAAAATATCAAACACAACAGTTCTAGATTTAGATGAATTAAGAAAAAGATGTGAATCGAAGTTTATTTGATCTTCAAATAAACATGCAAATGATAAAAAAAATGATAAAGATCATTTATAATCACAATCGTAAGAAGAATATGATAAGACTTTTTTTTCAAGATCTAAACGTGATCTTTAGGATGAAAATGAGAACAAGTGAAAAGTTATGAATAATGGCAGAAATGACAGTAAGAAAATAAATGGACAAATTTAAAGAAAAGATAAACAAGAGTAGAAATGAAAGATAAAATCAATTCTAGAGTTGGCCACAAAGATGTAAGCGTAGGCTCTGATACCAAATTGATAAGGCAACCCTAATCCTCAGCTCAATAATCCAAGCTTTTGTTTTAGCAAGAACCCTTGAATCAAATAATTAACACCTCCTTATACGAAATTTGGATCAACCAAGAAATAAGGCTAGAATTAGATTACCTCTTACGATCGAGATCTAGAAGCAAGATTTGGAAGTTTGTTCTAAATTGAGTCACTCCACAATCTAACTTGATCAATGCTTGATTGAATGGCTCGGGTGCAATTCTACCACAATAATTGCTTGAAACTTAGAAATGGCAAATATGATGCTCGGATTTCTAAGGGAAACGCCTCAATTTGATATCTGAATTACATTCATCCACGAATATGAATTTTACATAACATATTGTGGGTATTTATAGTCTCCCGACAAAAGACATTTGTGGACAATATTTATTCGAGACGTTTGTGGACGGGATTTATTACCGATCCCCTTTAATCTCCACAAAAGAATAAGTCAAATTGACCATTTGACTTTTACATCATTTATGATACTAAACATAGTTCTTTCTAAAAAAAAATTGAATCTTCTTGGCAATAGGTCCATTTGGAACACTGTGATTCTTATCAGTTGGTCCTCTCATGCCTATTCCATGGCATTTATGGATCCCGTACTAGATAACAGGTGTATAATCCATCCTACGACACATGGTCTGAAGTGCAATACTGGCACACCCACGTTGCCCGGTACTGGCCTTGAAAGACCCATTGCAAAGGAAGTCGCCCGAGACACTCGTCTCCTTTTCAATTCATACGTTATATGGTGCGTTGGATGATGCACTATCCTCCTCGGTTGCATCATGCAATTTTTCTATATTGAGCCTCTTGTGGCGGATGTGCGCCACTTGAGGGTCGCCGCTTTGCTTGTCTCGACGTCAGGGTCAAAAACCATACTAAACCTACTCTTTTCATAGTAAGGTTTTAAAGTAGCAACTGTAACTCTGAGGGGTCCTCTTAGGGTGCTCTAGTGTCGTTTGTCAATGTGAGATCCCACAACAGTTGGAGAGATGAACAAATAATTCCTTTTAAGGGTGTGGAAGATTAGAACAAGAATGTGCAGGACTCAGAGTAATACACTGACATGAGACATATGAGCTTAGCGGACATGATATTCTTGAAGGTGACACCGATGAAGGGGGTCGTAAGGTTCGAATATAAAGGAAAGCTGAGCATATGCTTTATAGAATCTTTTAAAATCTTAGATCATATCTGTCATGACGCGTTTTTTGAGATTTTGAAAACTCGGACCATTACAAGACGAAAGCGAAAACAGACAAAAATAAAAGAAAAGAAAAGAAAAGTAAAAGTTAATAATATTATTTAAATAAAAGAGAATAAAGAGAAGTTTTGTTTCAAAATATTACAAAGGAAACAAATTAAACAAGGAAATAAAAAAGACTACAAAATGACTGAAAGGGGACTGACACTCCGAAACGACCCCTCTATGATAGAAAAACTCTCAAATGCTCCTTAACCTCAACCAGTAGCCTGCGAACACTTGAAAAAAATTGAAAAACTGGGACGAGTATAAATATTATACTCATAAGCCACTTACTTGTATGCTCTTATTGCATCTTTAACATATTTCTACGGACTTCTCTTTGGCTCTAGGATGTTTGATTCTAGTCTTAGATCCTTGGGGCTCTTTGGTTCTTCATCCTTTCATTTAAACTCTAAGAGGTCCTTATGTCAAGCAGTGATGACTGATGTCTCTCTATGAAGCGCTACCTCTCCATGACATCCTGAGACTATATGGTATCTTATATAGCGTGTGCTAAGTACATCTTAGGCCCATGATAGTCCCCCTTATTGGGGGGTGAAACCCCTCCTTTACCATGAAGCTAATGGTCTATATGACGTGGGAACATATTTTCCATGAGAAACGGCTAGGAACAACGAGAATTGATTAGGAATCTTTGGTTTTCTTATGAAGTAATAGATATTGTTCACACAACTAGTAGCCTAAGAACACTCTTAAGGTACTTCATTTGTCGATGTGATCTAATAGGCTCATAGGAAAAAGGTTAGGTCTAGACTCAGTGACTTGTCACTTCTAACCACAAATCCCTATATTTATCATATTATTGGGTCATGGTAAATAGCTAGACTTATTATATTAATAGGTCCTAATTCACATAAAAATATGGTTTCAATTAAAATCGGGATAAAAATCAAGCAAACAAAAGTCAAACGAGATGAAAACTAACCTTCATTGTGCAGCACGTACTTCCACTCGTCGGAAAGATGCTCCACGCCCCCGTACGAATGTGGTTGAGGGAAGAGGATGCACATCCCGGTGTTGCCACGTTGCGTGCTTGGGTTGGTCATGATGGAGTTAATATAACACATGTAGAAGCAATTTGGATCTTAGGCACTCTTAGAACATCAATTATAGTAAATAACTAGCATGTTCAAAAGTATTAAAACTCAAGGTCTTTGAGTACTAACCTTTTGTAGTTCAAAATCCTTTTTCCTCACGAACCGGTTTCAAACCACCACTAGTGTCTTTTCCACTATTCTCCGACCTTAGAACGGGACTGTGGAATCCGGCGAGTGACTAAACTTGGGAGGGATTTAGTATATATGAAGAGAGAGTTTGTGAGAGTTTTGCTACAGGTTTTTTCAAGGGAGAAGTTGCATGTACCTTGATCACTCTATTTATAGAGTCATGTTAGCATGTTCATGCAAATTTGAGATCACCAAATTTTGACACTCAAAATTCCAATCAAATTTGTGGGGTTTATTTTGCAAGCACTCAAGTTTGGTTAAAATAAATTTTGACACCTCAAAATTCCACTAACTCAAACATGAAAAACATTTTGACTTTCTTCGTTTTAATTCAAAAATTAATTTGAATAATTAATTTCAAATTAAAGTAATATTAAATGATTAATTAAACTATTTAATTAATATTTAATATTAATTCAAATGCCAATCCCAATAAATTCCGACACATATTTGATTAAAATATTTAAATCTTATTTAAATATCTCATATTCTCTCTTTTTGTTTAATTGGTAAATAAAATAAAAATGCGGTTAAATATATCGTATATATGTAGCGCATATTCCCTAATTTGAATTCGAACACTTCGAACTCACTCGTCACACTGTTCTATGGTTTAGTCCGATATTAGCTAGTAGAAGGACCTAATGGACCTATAGATCATAGGCTCCAACGATCCAAGATTAACTGGTTAAACTCATTAACCTTGTTAACCAACATTCGTTAACTTCTAGGACACTTCACTGTAGCCTAGTAGTTGCACTCCCCTCACTATAAATATATTTCTATTCATTTGATATAACCATGATTAGTAAGTCGATCCTTCACAGGTTGTTCATAACTAGAGCTGGGTCAATTTATCGTTTTACCCCTGAAGTTACTTCTTGTTTCTTATGTTCCGCTGATCCTCTAATGAACAATTGATTTGTGGTCCAACTAGTAAACCGAATCCCTCTCAGGCCAATGAGAGGGTATGGCCTCTTGTTCACGTCTCTTCTATCCCTAAAAGTTGGTAGGAGTGAATTCCATCTTGCACCCCACGTCCCTAGCCATTCACCCACTCTTACCCTTGAAATGGGAGACCTATTGAGTCAGCGAACTCGAGCCACTCTCACCCATGCAAATCTAAGGATAATTTCAAATAATCAGGAGTTCATGGTTAGCTTAGGATTAAGATCGAGTTACCTAGGTCATCGAATGAAAATAAAATCAGTCTCAACAGTAAACGACATTATAAAGTGAGAGTGATTTTCTTCATGGTTCGATCTTATGCAATACTCATGGCATAAGACACCCCCACTCACATGTCTCCGCATGTACAATTTAGTGATCACATTGTTTATGTAATATACAAAAGTGGGCCGCATCCATAGTGTCCCCAGGATAAGGTACTCAGCCTTATCCCTGTACTATAGATCATTTTGACTATATACTTGAACTTAATTCACTCTTATGTCTCTACATATAGTTTAAGTAATCATACTATAGTCAGAGTGTTCTTAGTTTATTGGATTTAGATTAATAATCGTAAAATTCACTTTATTCAATAATAATCTTTACCGAATAAACATCAATAATAATGTTATTGAAAAAAGAATATGTTTTTGTTTACAAACTATGAGTTGTAGGACATAAAACTCAACAGGTCAGCCACTGATGAGTCGTGGGTTCGAATCCAGAGGTGGCGCTGGCAAGTAAAATTCCTTACGTTGACGCATGGCACCATGCGAATTAGGTTGAACATCCTTCGAGTTAAACTGGGTCAGACGTGGACGCGGGTCGAAAGAGCTACTGCGTGTCGCATATCGAGTAGAGTTGCAACAAAGAATCCGATAGGATTCTTCATGAATTCTATGGGGAATCCTTCTAGAAGATCATATCAATATCTTAGACCTTAACTCGTAAGAAATGACTTACGGAAAAAGGTTACCTTGCGAGTCTCGGTTTCTTGCTCTCACTCCCCAACTTTCTCTCTCTTTTCCATATAAAAAAATGTTATTATTAAGAGAATTATTGAAATGGGCCCATGCAAGTTTTCGAACCTATGGACAATTAGCACGACTCTGTAACCAACTGAGCTAAATAGACCATAAGTTTTATGCACAATAAACTTACAACTTTAAGTCATTTTAGCAAAGGTTTTAATCCAAATTGTGGAGCAAGTACCTAATCTAATCCATCGAACTTTAGGTTACATAATTTTATACCTAATAAATAAGTTTGTAGGGCCATGAAAAGATATATTACAATTCAAATTAATGAATATGGCCCATGCAGGTGTTGATCCTATGACCAATTGAGCTAATAGAACATAGGTTTTATGCATAATAAACTTAAAACTTCAAGTCCTTATCTTTAAAGTTTGAAGTGTAACCTCATATCATGAAAAAATATATTATTATTAAGAATTAATGAAATTGGACCATAAAGGTGTCAAACCTGCGACCTTCGTGTTATTAGCACAACGCTCGTTCTAACCAACTAAGCTAATAAGCCATAGGTTTTATGCACATTGTAGATCAATAGCTCCTAATAATACACTATTAGCACAATGCTCTAACCAACTGAGTTTAGGTTACATAATTTTATGCATAATAAACTTAAAACTTCAAGTCATTATCTTTAGAGTTTATAGTGTTGTAACCCATATCATGAAAAGATATAATATTATTGTGGCCCAAGCAGGTGTCGAACTTGCGACTTTCGCGTTATTAGCACAACACTCTAACCAACTAAACTAATAGGCCATAGGTTTTATGCATATTGTTGATCCTATGACCAATTGAGCTAATAGAACATAGGTTTTATGCATAATAAACTTAAAACTTCAAGTCATTATCTTTAAAGTTTGAAGTGTAACCTCATATCATGAAAAGATATATTATTATTAAGAATTAATGAAATTGGACCATATAGGTGTCAAACCTGCGACCGTGTTATTAGCACAACGCTCGTTCTAACCAACTAAGCTAATAAGCCATAGGTTTTATGCACATTGTAGATCAATAGCTCCTAATAATACACTATTAGCACAATGCTCTAACCAACTGAGATTAGGTTACATAATTTTATGCATAATAAACTTAAAACTTCAAGTCATTATCTTTAGAGTTTATAGTGTTGTAACCCCATATCACGAAAAGATATAATATTATTGGTGTCGAACTTGCGACTTTCGCGTTATTAACACAACACTCTAACCAACTAAACTAATCAACTAAGCTAATAAGCCATAGGTTTTATGCACATTGTAGATCAATAGCTCCTAATAATACACTATTAGCACAATGCTCTAACCAACTGAGATTAGGTTACATAATTTTATGCATAATAAACTTAAAACTTCAAGTCATTATCTTTAGAGTTTATAGTGTTGTAACCCCATATCACGAAAAGATATAATATTATTGGTGTCGAACTTGCGACTTTCGCGTTATTAACACAACACTCTAACCAACTAAACTAATAGGCCATAGGTTTTATGCATATTGTAGATCAATAGCTCCTAATCCAATGAGTTTAGGTTACATAATTTTATGCGTAATGAACTTATAGTCATTATCTTTAATCTTTTGTGTTTGCAAATGCCGGTGTCGTACTTGAGACCTCCACATTCCTAGTACGACTCTCTAACCAATTGAATAAGCCATAGGTTTTTTGAACTTGGTAGATCGGTAGCTCCTAATCTAGTGAGTTTAGGTTACATAATTTTAGGCATAATAAACATAAAACTTCAAGTCATTATTTTTAAAGTTTTTTCAACACTCTAACCAACTGATCTAATAGGCCATAGGCTTTATGCACATTGTAGATCGATAGCTCCTAATCAAGTCAATCGAGTTTCGGTTACATAATTTTATGCTTAATAAATGAAAACTTGAAGTCATTATCTTTTAAAGTTTGTTGTGCCGTAACTTGGTATCATGAAAAGCTATTATTAAGAATTAATAAAATTAGACCATGTAGTTGTCAAACCTGCGACCTAGGCCATAGGTTTTATGCACATTATAAATCGGTAGCTCCAAATCCATTCAATCGAGTTTAGGCAAAATTAAAATTTAGAGAGTAGCATTAAGCTAACGTCAAATGGTTGTAGTAGCTTCGGCTTAGGCCAACCAAGTGGCCCTACTGTCATTTCCCTCTGCAACCAATGTGAGATCTCATGATCATCTACCAACTACTAAATGAAAGTCAATAGATATTGCCCTATCTTAACTTTTATGGCCATTCCAACATTCACTGTTATCCGTTCTCACTAGTACACTACCTGGTGTCTGGTTCTGATACCAACAGTAACTCTCATAATTTTCTTACTCTAATTAGAGACGTCACAACATGCATGACTTAATTAACATATGCGGACATTGAAATGAAACATTTAAAAATGAAGCCATAGACTTGCACAATTAATTTAAAGCAAGAAAATAGAAATAGCATAGTTTGTAAACATGAAATGTTTTTGCATATTCCCATAGGGTCAAGACTTTATCCAAAGTAACTTGTGTAAGCTTGTGAGTGCAACAACCCACCACTACTCGAATGGCAGTGTGACCTTTTGTTATCTTACATAAACCTAGAAAGAATTCCATGACATAATCTCTTAGTTGTTGAACCTTTCCAGGACCCATCAGATTCACTAACCAAAGGTTTGGGCATATCCTTTTACAACTCTCTATGTGACCTGCCACGTTTAAGAACTTAACCAACTTGGGATTCTCTTACTATGGATCAGTAATTTAGTGTGATATCCACATTAAGGACGGGCAAGTAATCTCATGTTCCTTTGGTAAATATGAGGTAGGATGCTTATTTTTTTGAGTTGTCTTAGTACTCTAACTAGTTATCTTTTCATAACATCATTAAACTTTACTGACCTTCATATATCATCTAGCACGTCCTTATACTATAATTAAGGCTAGCAAATTCCTCAACTTTCGAAAGCTTTTCTCACAGACTCATTGTAAGTGCGAGTTGTGTTCGCATATATTGAATGAGTAAAACTCAAAACTTTTGAACAAACCTTCTAAATTGTAAAAGCTAGGAAACTTAGAACTTTATATCTCTAAATAAGTCTAGACAAACTACAATTTGTTCCTCGTTTAAAATGGTTCACTAGACCACATTCTATAATATTCAATGTCTAAGGGAAATGCTTTTATTCAACCAAGACTCGTAATCGGAGAGTAGTGAGATTTCTAAAGAAGCTATTGATAAAACAATAAGAGTTGTTGATCAGACTGGTCCTTCAACAAGAGTTGTTGATGGAACTGGCACTTCTGGTCAATCACATGCTTCTCAAGAGTTGAGAATGCCTCAACGTAGTGGGAGGGTTATAACTCAACCCTATCGTTACTTGGGTTTGACAGAAACACAGGTCATCATACTTGATGATGATGTTGAGGATCCATTGACCTATAAACAGACAATGAATGATGAAAATAGAGATCAGTGGATCAAAGCCATGAATCTTGAAATGGAGTCAATGTACTTCAATTCAGTCTAGGAACTTGTAGATCAACCAGATGAGGTAAAACCTATTGGTTGCAAATGGATCTATAAGAGGAAACGAGACCAAATCGATAAGGTACAGACCTTTAAAGCTCGACTTTTAGCAAAGAGTTATAACAAAGAGAGGGGGTGGACTATGAAAAAACCGGTAAGGTACAGATTTTTAAATCGATTAGAATACTCTTGTTCATTGCCACATTTTATGATTATGAAATTTGACAAATGAATGTTAAGACAACCTTTCTAAATGGAAATCTTGAAGAGAGTATCTATATGGGTCAACTAGAGGGGTTCATTGAACAATATCACGAGCAAACGATTTGTAAGCTTAAAAGATCCATTTATAGGTTAAAGCAAGCATCTCGATCTTAGAATATAAAGTTTGATACTGCAATCAAATCTTATGGCTTTAAATAGAATGTTAATTAACCTTATGTTTACAAAAGAATAGTCAAATGAAAGATTTGGGACAGGCTTAGTTTGTTCTTGGAATCCAAATTGTTCAGAATCGCAAGAACAAAATACTAGCATTGTCTCAGGCATCGTACATCGACAAAATGTTGGTTCGATATAAGATGCAGGACTCAAAGAAAGGATTATTACCTTTGAGGCCACAGAGTTCATTTGTCGAAGGAACAAAGCCTTAAGACACCTTAAGAAGTTGAGGATATGAGACATATTCCTTATGCATCAGCAGTCGGTAGTCTAATGTATGCCATGCTATGTACCCGACCCGACATATGCTATGCTGTGGAAATTGTCAGTAGGTATCAGTCCAATTCGGGATGTGCTCATTGGACTACCATTAAGAATATCCTCAAGTATCTTAAGAGAACTAGAGATTATATGCTAATGTATGGCGCTAAGGATTTGATCCTTACAGGGTACACTGACTCAGATTTTCAGACCGATGTAGATTCGAAGAATCGACATCAGGATCTGTCTTCACTCTGAACAAAGAAGCAATAATATGGAGAAGCATAAAGCAAGGTTACATTGCTGATTCCACCATGGAAGCCGAGTATGTTGCTACTTGTGAAGCAAAGAAAGAATCTTTATGGCTTAGGAAGTTCCTAACTGATTTGGAAGTCGTTCTAAATATGCATCTTTCCATCACTCTTTTTTGTGATAACAGTGGAGCAGTTGCAAATTCAAAAGAACCAAGAAGCCATAAGCGAGGAAAACATATTGAGCGAAAATATCATCTCATAAGGGAGACTGTGCAACGAGGAGATGTGATCGTCACATAGATAGCTTCTTAGCACAACATTGCTGATCCATTTACAAAGCCCCTCATGGCTAAAGTGTTTGAAGGGCACCTAGTGAGTCTAGAACTACGAGTTATGTAATCTAGGACAAATGGGAGAAAATGCATGATTATGTGATGCTCTAATTTATTGTATTTATGTCTTTCTCTCTACTCAACGTTATAAAACCTCACTAGAGTTTTAGTCAAAGTGGGAGTTTGTTAGGTTTTATGTCCTAAAACTCATAGTTTGTAAACAAAAACATATTTTATTTTCAATAACGCTATTATTGATGTTTATTCAGTAAAGATTGTTATTGAATAAATTGAATTTTACGATTATTAATCTAAATCCAATAAACTAAGAACACTCTACTATAGTATGATTACTTGAACTATATGTAGAGACATAAGAGTTGATCAAGTTCAAGTATATAGTCAAAATGATCTGTAGTATAAGGATAAGGCTGAGTACCTTAATCTGGGGACACTATGGATGCGCCCACTTTTGTATATGATATAAACAATGTGATCACTAAAATTGTACATGTGGAAACATGGGAGTGGGGGCGTCCTACGCAATGAGTATTGCATAAAATCGGACAATGAAGAAAATCACTCTTATTTTTTAATGTCGTTTACTGTTGAGACTGATTTTCTTTTCATTCGATGACTTAGGTAACTCGATCTTAATCCTGAGCTAACCATGAACTCGTGTTCATTCGAAATTAACCTTAGATTTGCATGGGTGAGAGTGGCTCGAGTTCGCCTAATAAATAGGCCTCCCATTTCAGGGGTAAGACTGGGTGAATGGCTGGGGACGTGGGGTGTAAGGTGGAATTCACTCCTACCCACTTTTAGGGATATAAGAGATGTAGTTCCCTTAAGTATTGACTCCAGGTCTTGAACAAGGGGCCCCACCCTCTCATTGGCTTTAGAGGGATTCGGTTTACTGGTTGGACCACAAACCAATTGTTCATTAAAGGATCAGTAAACATAAGGAACAAGAAGTAACTTCAGGGGTAAAATGATAAATTGACCCACCTCTAGTTATGAACAATCTGTGAAGGATTGAGTTACTAATCATGGTTATATCAAATGAATAGAAATATATCTATAGTGAGGGGAGTGCAACTACTAGGCTACAGTGGAGGGTCCTAGTAGTTAATGAATATTGGTTAACAAGGTTAATGAGTTTAATCGGTTAATCTTGGATCGCTGGAGCCTATGATCTATAGGTTCATTAGGTCTCTCTGCTAGCTCATATCGGACTAAACCATAGAACAGTGTGACGAGTGAGTTCAAAGTGTTCAAATTCAAATTAGGAAATATGCGCTACATATATACGATTTATTTAACTACATTTTTATTTTATTTACGAATTAAACAAAAAAAGAGAATCGAAGATATTTAATAAGATTTAAATATTTTAATCAAATATGTGTCGGAATTTATTGAGATTGGTATTTGAATTAATGTTAAATATTAATTATATAGTTTAATTAATCATTTAATATTACTTTAATTTGAAATTAATTATTCAAATTAATTATTGAATTAAAGGAAGAAAGTCAAAATGTTGACTTCACTTAATAGAAAAATCCATGTTTTAGTTAATGGAATTTTGAGGTGTCAAAATTTAGTTTAACCAAACTTGCATGTTTGTAAAAATTTAGTTAAACCCCACAAATTTGAGTGGAATTTTGAGTGTTCAAATTTGGTTAACTCAAATTGCATGAACATGCAAATATGGCTCTATGGAACTTCTTCCTTGGAAAAACCTCAAGAAAAACTCTCACAACTCTCTTTCATATATACTAAATCCCTTCCGAGTTTAGTCACTCATCGGATTCCACAATTCCGTTCTAAGGCTGGAAAATAGTGGAGAGGACACTAGTGGTGGTTCGAAACCGGTTCGTGAGAAAAAAGAAATTTGAACTACAAAATGTTAGTACTCAAACTCCTTGAGTTTTAATACTTATGAACATGCTAGTTATTTACTATAATTGATGTTCTAAGAGTGCCTAAGATCCAAATTGCTTCCCCATGTGTTATATTAACACCATCACTTATCGAGTTGACCAAGGCTCACAAGGTTAGCCTTAAGTGATAAGATAAGGAACCACTACAAGAGGAGTAAGATTCGGATTACCTTGTTGATCGAATATCTCAAGGCAAGAACATTTTTTGAGATTCGAATCACTCCACAAGCAAGATCAATCATGTCTAGCTTGAATGATTCTTGTTGATCAAATATCTCAAGGCAAGAACACTTGCTTGAGATTCGAATCACTCCACAAGCAAGATTGATCATGTCGAGGTTGAATGATTCTACATGCAACCTAAACTACATAGAATTGCAAAGAAACTTAGCCATTGGCTAAAGAAGAGCACAACTGCTTCTTTTACTATATTTTTCAAGTACCTTACAAATATAACATACATGGCTTTATATAGCCTCAAAATGAAACTACTAGGCATTCCAAGAATTGTATCATTCATACTTAATGGTCATAATTAACCATTATGTAATTGTAACCTAAAGTAAATAAAAAGTCCTAAAAACTCTAAATGGTAACCCACCCAAAATTTATAACAATCAAACTTCACTCTTCTTCAATGTGGCATGCATTGAAACATCTTTTGATAATTTTGACAACTTTTTCTTCACATCGTCATTGAAGTATATTGTATGATTGATGTTTTTTGGTTCATATCATTAAGCCTCGGGATGAAGTAGATGCTGGTCAGTTTGCGTTCCTTGCCTCCCTTGCCGACGAATAGGATAGTGTCGCGCCATTCGATCTCGACGACGGAGCCGTTACCAAACTTCACTGTCCCACGAATCCCCAAGTCAAGCTCGGAGAACGCCGACTTGGCCCCGGTCATATTCTTTGTTCCTCCTGTGTCGAGGACCTATCATCATTGCTCCTACTGCTCGCTTATTTCAGCGATTTGAGCGAACACTCGCTCCTCCTTCAGCTAAATTGGCTCTCCAGTCGGTGCCTTTGTCACACCCAACTGGAGCTCTTCCTCAAATTTGACACTCATCAGAGCAGTTATGCCAACATCGATTACCTCTATAGATTTGAAATTAGAATTGAGGATTTCGAATAAGACCAATGCACTCACCATGAAAAGAGCTGGCTCTTCCTCCTTGGATCGGGTCACATGGACCTTCTCCTTGTTCCTGAGCTTTCTCTAGCAATTCTTGCTCAGGTGGCTCTTCTTCCCACAGTTCGAGCAATGGATTGGCTCGCTATCGTTCGACTCCTTTTGATCCCCTTCTTTCCTGCGTGTGTCCATGAGATTTTCACTGCTTCTTGCCGCCTTTACCGCCGGTGGACCCATTACTCTCACTAGTATTGTCGCAAAGCTTCAGCCGTGCAAGTCATTCCTCCTCAATGAGGAGAAGATGACCCTGCTTGTTGACAGCTGAGGCGACATTCTTCTTCCTCAGCTCGATGTTGCGCAGTCTTCCGGCCATCTCTTCCATCGTTACTCAATCGGAGAGTTTGGTATAACGCTCACTCTATAGAAGTATCAAGTTGACTTAAGGGCTCATCTTGTTATCATTTTTTCTCTAATTAACCTCCTATAATCGATATGAACCCTATTAAAAAACAAGTCTAGAAACCTCATTAAATATCTAATTCATGAAAATTACTTAAGCTATGAGAACTTAGTGAGCCCAACAACATCACTTTAACTCACACAACTATGTCGAACTCAAAGAAAACCTTTTAACCTTGCCTTCTTGGATCATATGCTTGAGGGAACCCTTGTGTCTACAGGAATGCATGTTTTTTTTTTTTTTTTTTTTTGAATAATTATCTAGATTAGCTCTTAATGTTCAATATATTGTCGCGTGGGCCCATTCTTTCCATTTAATGACTAGAGCTATTGCATTCTAAAACAAATTTTAAGGAGTGTGAAGTCCTGACTTAGTAGCTCATGTGCCTATGTCTCAGTCTACCTCAGCTCTACTAAGTTGTCCTAACCCTAATCTAAAAAAGTTCAAGTAGATTCAAGGCTCAGATCTCGTGTTGATATTAATCTTAGAATAACTTAGATATAACATTCAACCTTAATTCAAACCTTTTAATTTCTTCAAGGTGACTCAATTTCTTCCTTTAACTAAATCATGACTTCGATTAGTGTTTATATTTTACTTTATATTTTAAGTCACTTACTCCAAATCTTGCTAAAGTATCCAATCATTGACCACTTTACTCATACAACCTCTTAATATTTCCTTCTACCATCTTGGTGCATAAACATCTCGATGAAGAGTGTTACTTCCTCAAATTTCTTTGTAACACTAAGAGTGACTTAATAAAACTCTCATCAAAGACTGATCTTGCATACGCATAATAAATGTTCTTAAGAGGTAATCTAATTTTAGTCATCTATTTGTTGATCCGAATTTTATATAACAAGGTGTTAATATTTTTTATTAAAGGGTTCTTGATTCAACAAAAGCTTGTATCGTTTGGTTGAGGATTAGGGTTGTCTTATCCCCTTTCTTGGATTTCTTATAAATCTGAAAGCTATAGTTCACAATTTTCTTCCAAACTTGTTTAAAGAAACCTTCTAAATAAAATTACCAGCAAGTATGGTAAAAAAATCAAGTAGAAAAAAAATGCACCTAACCTATGTACCTAACTCTATGGAACTTCTTCCTTGGAAAAACCTTGAGAAAAACTCTCACAACTCTCTTTCATATATACTAAATCCCTTCCAAGTTTAGTCACTCATCGGATTCCACAATCCCGTTCTAAGGTTGGAGAATAGTGGAGAGGACACTAGTTGTGGTTCGAAACCGGTTCGTGAGGAAAAAGGAATTTGAACTACAAAAGGTTAGTACTCAAACTCCTTGAGTTTTAATACTTATATGAACATGCTAGTTATTTACTATAATTGATGTTCTAAGAGTGCCTAAGATCCAAATTTCTTCCCCATGTGTTATATTAACATCATCACTTATCGAGTTGACCAAGGCTCACAAGGTTAGCCTTAAGTGATAAGATAAAGATCTATATATTGGGGTTTAAGTTACTTAGATCAAATTTAGAATTAAAATCAAATTAGGACAAAAGTTAAGACTTAAAAGAAATAATCCTTGAAAGAAATAATTATTGTGACCCTAACCAAGATCCAAGATTTTTCTAGAATTTTTAAGAAATATGATATGACCTCATGTTTGACCCATGCATGTTATTATGATAAGTTCTTAATGTATGAGATTTGAGTCGGCCATAAGAAAGTATTTTATGACTTAAGCCTCTAGAATTAAGAACCTAAGAATCCATGAAACTAATGTAATGTTTTAAGGACAAAAACCGAGGAAAAGACAAACACAAGCCGTGTATGAATTAAGAAAAGAAGAATACTTGGTACCTCTAAAGAATAAATGATCAAGGCCCTTATGTCCTATGATTCGATACATTCATGACTCATATTACATCATTTGAAACATAACAAATTTTGGATGTACGTTTGCAGATTGTATGAAACTACATCTCTCAGAACGTATGAAACTTTGGGTGTAGGTATTCAAACTATAGCCCTCAGAACATATGAAGCCTTCAACGTAGGTATTCAGACTACACCGCTCAGAACATATGAAGCCTTTGGTGTAGTTTTTCATACTAAGTCACTTGAAACGTAAAAAGTTTTGTATTTAGGTTTCAGACTACACCACTTTGATTATAAGAAGCCTTGGGTGTAGGTTTCAGGTTGTATCGCAGGGAATGCATAAAGTCATGGATGCAGATTCAGACTATGTTGCTTGGAACACAAGAAACCTTGGACGTAAGTACAAACTGTATCTCTTGGAACGAATGAAGCCTTAGATATAGATTGTCACATTCATTATGCATACCATAAATATTAGAGGAAATGTCTTATGCAACAGAAGAACTAAGGAAAGAACTTAGAACAAGACTAAGCACCAGACAAGAATAAAAATTAGAATACAGATCAAGACCCAAGTTTTTCGGACTTAGAACCGTGAACCTTAGAACTAAAGTTTTTAGATCAAAATACAGGTTTAGACCTCATATCTCAGAGCCAAGTTGAGCCTTCAATTGTGAGTTGTTATAGCCTCTTAGATTTTGGGTTTCTAAATCTCAGATTTCTTACAAATTTGAGAGCCATAGTCAACCATTTTTCTTCCAACTTACTTCTACACCTTCTAAATGAGATTATCCACACATTTGGTGAAGAAATAAAGTGTTGAAGGTGCCTCAAACACAGCTTCCAAATTTGGTCCACCATTAAAGGAAGAAGGTTGAAGCTCGAACATTAAATCTGAGCCTACACGCAAGTTTGTCAAGAGAAACATATCTTGTTTGATTTTTGCAGCTCCAAGGACTATTTCGATAGAAGACCACGAAGGTTAACCAGACTCATACCAATTGAAGAAAATTATTTTGTGTAAAATTTGGGGGTAAGGATCGAAATCTTACATACAATCCATTTTCTTAAAAATTGAAGCCTTTGGTGTAGTTTTTCATACTAAGTCACTTGAAACGTAAAAAGTTTTGTATTTAGGTTTCAGACTACACCACTTTGATTATAAGAAGCCTTGGGTGTAGGTTTCAGGTTGTATCGCAGGGAATGCATAAAGCCATGGATGCAGGTTCAGACCATGTTGCTTGGAACACAAGAAACCTTGGACGTAAGTACAAACTGTATCTCTTGAACGAATGAAGCCTTAGATATAGATTGTCGCATTCATTACGCATACCATAAATATTAGAGGAAATGTCTTATGCAACAGAAGAACTAAGGAAAGAACTTAGAACAAGACTAAGCACCAGACAAGAATAAAAATTAGAATACAGATCAAGACCCAAGTTTTTCAGATTTAGAACCGTGAACCTTAGAACTAAAGTTTTTAGATCAAAATACAGGTTTAGACCTCATATCTCAGAGCCAAGTTGAGCCTTCAACTGTGAGTTGTTATAGCCTCTTAGATTTTGGGTTTCTAAATCTCGGATTTGTTACAAATTTGAGAGCCATAGTCAACCATTTTTCTTCCAACTTACTTCTACACCTTCTAGATGAGATTATCCACACATTTGGTGAAGAAATAAAGTGTTGAAGGTGCCTCAAACACAACTTCCAAATTTGGTCCGCCATTAAAGGAAGAAGGTTGAAGCTCGAACATTAAATCTGAGCCTATATGCAAGTTTGTCAAGAGAAACATATCTTGTTTGATTTTTGCAGCTCCAAGGAGTATTTCCATAGAAGACCACGAAGGTTAACAAGACTCATACCAATTGAAGAAAATTATTTTGTGTAAAATTGGGGGGTAAGGATCGAAATCTTACCTACAATCCATTTTCTTAAAAATTGAGTCTTTCTTTAGCTTTATTAGATTAAGTTGAGTGCTTTTGATGAAGAAATCGAGAGTTAATACGTCCTAGATCAGGTTGCCTAAGGAAACAAAATTCTGCTTTCTTAAATAAGTTGAAGACTGATGATTAAATTCTAAAATTAAGACCATACCGTTTAAGACATTGCTCCAAAACAAATTTTTTAGCTTGACAAATATAAGGAAGAAATTGGTTCGAATTCAATGAGAAGTTATAAAAGTTTACTTTCATATTTATATCTATAGACCATAAACAAACATGGAAAAGGTCCGTTGAGTTATTGGATTCAAAGTCCAATGTCCTAACCACTAGACCATGAGATCACAAATATCTATAAGTCTTGTCTCTATGAACTTTAAAAAATAATAGATCTCTAAATTTTGAAAATGATTTATGTGTCTTTGTTTTTAGCTTTGTATTTGATAGAGTTTCAACACTTAGATATGATATATGAGTGTATAACACGAGCTACAATACACTTAATGGTAAAATAGGACATGTAAATAAAATATAGATAGTGAAGACTTAGATATGGTATCTATCCGTCATTATCTCGTATTTTGCATTACTACCTACAATTTCGAATAAGAACGGAGAATTAATAAGAGAAGATAAACATGAACATAGTTTAGAAAAAAGTTGGGTCATTTAGAGAATTGAACTCGAGATCTCTCACACCCAAAGCAAGAATTATACCACCAGATAAAATATCCACTTATGATAAAAAAAAATTATTGAATATATTATTCTTTCATTCATTTATTTGATTTGGATATTAATAAAATCCATGTGCAAGAGTATTATAATCCTATCTTTTAGTTTTGACCAGATGCAACTAAAATTATTTATACGAGTAGGTGTAATAGTAGACAAATTCAATTGATTAAAATCTATATTCTTTTAGTACCTAAGTGGTTACCCACTACCAATACATTCACTCCTTATAGTCCTATATGTTCGATTTTTTTTTTTTTTTTTGTTTTTTTAAGGTGGGGTAGAAATATATTGAGAAAGTGGATGGATGTTGTATGCTAGATTTGTGAAAACTATTGGGTACTAATTTATGTTATCCAAACATGAAAAAAATTATATTTTTTATTAAAATGAATCTCATCCGGTCACTTATAACAATAAGAAGGGATAAGATCAGATATTTATTCATATAATTCCTATAAGGACGATTAAACTCGCGGGAGTACTCACAACTCTACAAGGACGACTTTCGAAAAATATAATATTCGTCAACACACAAGAGTTTATCAATCACCGTTACAAAAATTAATCCAATTTAGAATCAGACTACAATTTTCAGAACAAGATTAAACTTGTTATTGTTCGGGATCATACTCAGGTCACTCGAGTGACGAGCAGGAATGCTCGCCCTTGTATTATAACGACCTCTGGAACGTAATAACTCGTGACAAGCGGATATACTCCCCACTGTACCACTACAATGACTCATAAAAAATAAAATATTTTTTAACGCTACAGATTTTACCAATCGTCTTTAGAAAAAGTGATCCATTGTCAACGCTCTAGATTTTATCAATCGAAGATTCGGAACACAATCGTCTTTAGAAAAAGTGATCCATTGTCAACGCTCTAGATTTTATCAATCGAAGATTCGGAACAAGTTATCCAATTTCGAATCCGGTGAAAATTTTCAAAAGAAAACTAAGCTTATAATTGTCAAGGTTGAAACTCAGGTCCCTCGAGAGACAAGCGGAAATACTCACTACTGTATTATCGACCTCTGAAAAATATATTAATTGATAACACACGAGAGAAAAAGTAATCCAATCCCGAATTCCGTTGTTGGGGAACAAACCCAAATAATCTAATTCACCACTTCCGAATTTCAAATTCAAAAGAAAATTAACAATCGTCGCTGTGGTGGATTAAACTCGCGGGAGTACTAACCACTCTATAACGACGACTTTTGAAAAATATAATATTCGTCAACACACAAGATTTTATCAATCGCCGTTACTAAATTAATCCAATTTAGAATCAGACTAAAATTGTCAGAACAAGATTAAACTTGTTATTGTTCGGGTTCATACTCAGGTCACTCGAGTGACGAGCAGGAATGCTCACCCTTGTATTACAACGACCTCTGGAACATAATAACTTGAGTGACAAGCAGATATACTCCCCACTGTACCACTACAACGACTCATAAAAAATAAAATATTTGTTAACGCTACAGATTTTACCAATCGTCTTTCGAAAAAGTGATTCATTGTCAACGCTCTAGATTTTATCAATTGAAGATTCGGAACAAGTTATCCAATTTCGAATCCGGTGAAAATTTTCAAAAGAAAACTAAGCTTATAGAAGATTCGGAACAAGTTATCCAATTTCGAATCCGGTGAAAATTTTCAAAAGAAAACTAAGCTTATAATTGTCAGGGTTCAAACTCAGGTCCCTCGAGAGACAAGCGGGAATACTCACTACTGTATTATATCTACCTCTAAAAAATATATTATTTGTTTACACACGAGAGAAAAGAAATCCAATCCCGAATTTCGTTGTTGGGAAATAAACCCAAATCATCCAGTTCACCACTACGAAATTTCGAATTCAAAAGAAAATAAAAAATCGCCGCTGTGGGGGATTAAACTCGCGGGAGTACTCACCACTCTACAACGACGACTTTCGAAAAATATAATATTCGTCAACACACAAGATTTTATCAATCGCTGTTACAAAAATTAATCAAATTTAGAATCAGACTAAAATTGTCAGAACAAGATTAAACTTGTTATTGTTTGGGATCATACTCAGGTCACTCGAGTGACGAGCAGGAATGCTCACCCTTGTATTACAACGACCTCTCGAACATAATAACTCAAGTAACAAGCGGAAATACTCCCCACTGTAACACTACAACGACTCATAAAAAACTAAATTATTCGTTAACGCTCCAGATTTTACCAATCTCCTTTAGAAAAAGTGATCCATTGTCAAATCTCTAGATTTTATCAATCGAAGATTCGGAACAAGTAATCCAATTTCGAATCCGGGAAAATTGTCAAAAGAAAATTAAGCGTATTACTGTCGGGGTTCAAACTCAGGTCTCTCGAGTGACAAGCGGGAATACTCACTACTATATTATATCGACCTCTGAAAAATATATTATTTGATAACACACGAGAGAAAAAGTAATCCAATCCCGAATTTCGTTGTTGGGGAACAAACCCAAATAATCCCATTCACCACTTCCAAATTTCAAATTCAAAAGAAAATTAACAATCGTCGCTGTGGTGGATTAAACTCGCGGGAGTACTAACCACTCTACAACAACGACTTTCGAAAAATATAATATTCGTCAACACACAAGATTTTATCAATCGCTGGTACAAAAAGTAATCCAATATAGAATAAGACTAAAATTGTCAAAACAAGATTAAACTTGTTATTGTTCGGGATCAAACTCAGGTTACTCGAGTGACGAGCAGGAATGCTCACCCTTGTATTACAACGACCTCTGGAACATAATAACTCGAGTGACAAGTGGAAATACTCCCCATTGTACCACTACAACGACTCATAAAAAATAAATTATTTTTTAATGCTCAAGATTTTACCAATCGTCTTTTGAAAAAGTTATCCATTGTTAATGCACTAGATTTTATCAATCGAAGATTCGGAACAAGTAATCCAATTTCGAATCCGGTGAAAATTGTCAAAAGAAAATTAAGCTTATTATTGTCGGGATTCAAACTCAGGTCTCTCGAGTGACAATCGGGAATTCTCACTATTGTATTACATCGATCTCTGAAAAATATATTATTTGATAACATACGAGAGAAAAAGGAATCCAATCCCGAATTTCGTTGTTGGGGAACAAACCCAAATAATCTGGTTCGCCACTTCCGAATTTCGAATTCAAAAGAAAATTAAAAATTGTCGCTGTGGGGAATTAAACTCGCGAGAGTACTCACTACTCTACAACGACGACTTTCGAAAAATATAATCTTCATCAACACACAAGATTTTATCAATCGCCGTTACAAAAAGTAATCCAATTTAGAATCAGACTAAAATTGTCAAAAGAAGATTAAACTTGTTATTGTTCGAGATCAAACTCAAGTCACTCGAGTGACGAGCAGGAATGCTCACCCTTGTATTACAATGACCTCTGGAACATAATAACTCGAGTGACAAGCGGATATACTCCCCACTGTACCACTACAACGACTCATAAAAAATAAAATATTTGTTAACGCTACAGATTTTACCAATCGTCTTTAGAAAAAGTGATCCATTGTCAACGCTCTAGATTTTATCAATCGAAGATTCTGAACAAGTTATCCAATTTCGAATCCAGTAAAAATTGTCAAAAGAAAACTAGGCTTATAATTGTTGGGGTTCAAACTCAGGTCTCTCGAGTGACAAGCGGGAGTACTCACTACTGTATTATATCGACCTCTGAAAAATATATTATTTGTTAACACATGAGAGAAAAAGGAATCCAATCCCGAAAACATAGATGGTCTTGTTTATTAGTCATACCGTAAATATTAGAGGAAATGTCTTATGCAATAGAAGAAGAACTAAGTTAAGAACTTAGAAGAAGACTAAGCACAAGACAAGAATAAAAATTAGAATACGGATGAAGACCCAAGTTTTTCGGACTTAGAACCGTGAACCTTAGAACTAAAGTTTTTCAGATCAAAATACAGATTAAGACCTCATATCCTAGAGCCAAGTTTCATAGGGTAGATCATGAATAGAACTTAGAAAGCTATGATAGAACTTTAGAGCCTAAGTTCAAATGACAAGAACAAGAATCGAATCCAAGTATCTTATAGAAGAGACACAACTTATCAAATCTAACGACCAGATTAAAAATGGAAATCAATTGCCCACTAATCTTAGAGAATATATATTGCAAAATTTTTATAAAACTCAATCTCAAATTCACGACAATCCAAGAGTTTTAATGTCGGTTTAAGCTCCCTCTATAAAGCCTGAAGTAGGGGTTTTCATTTGAAGCAAGAATCGAGCTAAGTCGAGCCTTCAACTGTGAGTTGTTATAGCCTCTTAGAATTTGGGTTTCTAAATCTCGGATTTCTTACAAATTTGTGTGCCATAGTCAACCATTTTTCTTCCAACTTGCTTCTACACGGCTAAATGAGATTATCCACACGTTTGGTGATGAAATAAAGTGTTGAAGGTGCCTCAAACACAGCTTCCAAATTTGGTCCGCCATTAAAGGAAGAAGGTTGAAGCTCGAACATTAAATTTGAGCCTACATACAAATTTGTCAAGAGAAACATATCCTGTTCGATTTTTGCACCTTCCAAGGAATATTTCCATAGAAGACTGCGAAGGTTAATAAGACTCAGAGTGTGTCCAATTGAATAAAATTATTTTCGTGTAAAATTTGGGGGTAAGGATCGAAATCTTACTTATAATCCATTTTCTTCAAAATTGAGTCTTTCTTTAGCTTTAGAAGATTAAGTTGAGTGCTTTTAGGAAGAAATCATACGTCCTAGATCAAGTTGCCTAAAGAAACAAAATTATGCTTTCTTGTTCCAAAACAATATATTATAATACTTGCTTTCTTGAGCAAGTATTATAATCCTATCTTCTAGTTTTAAATGGATGGAACTAAAATTATTTATACTAATAGGTGTAATAACAATTATAGAATGTTAAGATTTGGATCGACAATTTCAATTGATTAAAATCTATATTTTTTTTAGTACCCAAGTGGTTACTCCTCTACCTATATGTTCGAATTTATTTATTTATTATTATTATTATTATTATTATTAAATTTTTTATACAAAATTTGTGAAAACAATTGGGTACTAATTTATATTATCCATTCGCGAAAAAATTATGTTTTTTGATTAAAATAAACTTCAAGATAAGATCACATATTTATTCATATAGTTCCTATTTATTAAATGCATTACTCATCAATGAAAATGGGTAGGGTAGCTTCTAGGATAAAAACTAATTAAAGCAAATGCAAAACAGTGGATCTTATTTCCAAGTTAACATGTAGGCTAATAGCAGTCGATATAATGTCGGCAAAGCTTCCACTTTCCTTTCAACTCCCGTATGGAACCATTGAATTAGGCATGAGGTTGGTTGGGGATGTGTCACTTGATAGTTTGTTTGATTGCCCTACCCAATTACTCTGGCGCATGTACGTTATCATTGATTTCCATGATAACATGTAAAAGGTAGTGGGTTCGACTCCCACTATGATCATCTAAAACGTTAGATCTTAATTTGGAGAACGCATCTCCTCACTAAAGTCTCTTTATGCATTCATAAAAATGTAAACATTATTTAATTAATTCTAGAACAAAACTTTTCAATCATCTAGTATTGTGATGTAGATGGTTATCACATTAGTCGAAAAAACGACAAAGCCTAGCCAAAAGATGAAAAAAAACTTGGCCCAATCTGTGCGTGCTCCCACCTACAACCCACAACCCAAACAGACCCTTACCTACGTGCCTGCATCTCGAAAACAACCCATGCCCGGCCTGCTATGCCCCAACACTTGTTTCAACCAGACCTATAACACCCTAGCAGCCAAGCACCTATGCTCGACCGAAAGGCGCCTATACAAGCGGCAGCCTCTAGCCAACAACAAAACACCTCCTCAATTCAGTCGACTTAAACGGCTTGGCTCCACGACTCAGAACTTACTCCTTCGGCTAGATAAAAGAAAATTAGCAAATTTCCACCGTTTCGACCATTCCAAAGCTGACTTTGACCATGTTTAAGAAAAAAAGTTAGTATAAGCGTAAATTTCTCAATATGTCGACGAAGGCCAACCAAGTAAATGACCCTACCATCATTTCATTATGATACAAGATGTGACTATTCTAATAGAAAAGGACAACTGACAATAATTGGAGCAGTTTAGAGGAACGGGAGTGAACATACTCAAGTTAGGAAAAACGTCGTCTAAACCCTACCAAGTAAGTGGCGTATACAAGTTAGGAAAAATATCGGCTAGGACCAACGAAGTAAGTGGCCCTATCGTCATTTGGTCATAATTTTATGTTGTATAATGACACGTGCTCGTGGTGCTATATGCAAACTGATATTAGATGATATGTGATTGTTATGTTGTGTTGAGTGAATTGATATGTTTGTGATATGATATGTTGAAGGCATGACTCGTGATATGTTATGTGACTGTTATGATATATGATATGATATGATATGATATGATATGATATGAGCATGATGAGAATTGTTATGTCTGGAAGCATGAATACGTTATGATATGACATATGTGTCTAATATGAATGATATGATATGATTGACATGCAAAACGACGAACTAGCATGAAATACAACCCTTATATGATATGTTAAGATATGATATTTTGAAGGCATGACTCGTGATATGTTATGTGACTGTTATGATATATGATATGATATGATATGTGCATGATGAGAATTGTTTGTCTGGAAGCAAGAAAACGTTATGATATGGCATATATGTGTCTAATATGAATGATATCATATGATTGACATGCATAACGACGAACTAGCATGAAATACAACCCTTATATGATATGTTGAAGGAATGATATAATATGATTGACATGTAAAACGCGAACTATGTGTCTAATATGAAACGTTAGGATATGACATATGTGTATAATATCTCTAATATGAACGATATGATATGGCATGATATATGTGTCTGTACTCATCATAATGGGAAAGTATCTCGATTTCAACCGAATAGAGCGCAAAGAAAATGAGTTCAGTCGAACAACATAGTGAGTCTAAGGAAGGAATCAAGCTTGAAAGGAATAGGCGTAGGCTTAATAATGAACACCGTTTTTCGATATGAAATTAATGACTTAAAAGATAGATGGTAAACACACAGTTATGCATCAGGTCCACATACTTTCCATCACCATATGATAAGTAGGAATTCAAACCAAAAATATAAAAAAAAAATATTTATATTAAATTATATGCATAAATTTAAAAAATAGTTGTATAGCGCAATGGATTAGTGCGTTTTACTTCGGATTAGAAGGTCGTGGGTTCATAAATTTTTTATACCATGAATCCTTTGTAAATATGACTGATTTAGGGTCTCGTAGAACTACGAGACCAAGTTTTTTCAATACTCTCATCATCCACAACTCTGGAAAAGCAAAGAGGAAGCTACCACAAATTCTACTTTTGTAGTGAACAAAGGAACTCCATGTTTTTTTTTTTTTTTTTTGGAGGACCAAGGCAGAGCTTCTTCCTTGAGTGGAAACACATAACCAAAAGTACTTCTCCTATCATCTATATCTTCTACATAATCATGCCAGTATATGCTATTAACTCTTTATGATACTCTTCCCGATAAAGAACTCTCAAATCCATAATGTCTTTCAATTATCTAATTTTCTTCGATTGAAAGGGTTCAAACATCATTTTCCCAAGTTGTATAGTTGTCACTAGTAAGTAGTCAAATTTTTAGTGGCCAATAGGAATTTGAACTACAAAAGATTAGTATTCAAAATCTTTATAAGTAGTCAAATTTTTAGTGGCCAATAGGAATTTGAACTACAAAAGATTAGTATTCAAAATCTTTAAGTTTTAATACTTATGAACATGCTAGTTATTTACTATAATTGATGTTCTAAAAGTGTCTAAGATCCGAATTGCTTCCGCATGTGTTATATTAACAACATCAATTGGTATCAGAGCAAGTTTTAGGCACTTTATTTACATTAATTTGATCATGGTGGGTACCATTTCATGAATGAAATTTCGTGGTTGCTAAACTGGATGGTTTTGGTTTTCACATTTTTTTTTCTTTCATTCGATACAACTATTGTAATAAGCCTAATGTGTATGGGCTTTAATGAATGAAGAAAGGTCTGTAATTTTTATGGAGTCATTAGCGTTCATTTTTTGTTGTAATTGATCAGAAATGGAAGAGATAGCAAGCTGTGTTGGGTTTTATGTCCTAAAACTCATAGTTTGTAAACAAAAACATATTTTATTTTCAATAAAGTTATTATTGTTGTTTATTTAGTAAAGATTGTTATTGAATAAAGTGAACTTTACGATCATTAATCTACATCCAATAAACTAAGAACACTCTGGGTATAGTATGATTACTTGACCTATTTGTAGAGACATAAGAGTTGATCAAGTTCAAGTACATAGTCAAAATGATCTATAGTATAAGGATAAGGCTGAATACCTTATTCTGAGGACACTATGGATGCGGCTCACTTTTGTATATGATATAAACAATGTGATCACTAAAATTGTACATGTGGAGACATGTGAGTGGGGTGTCCTATGCAATGAGTATTGCATAAGATCGAACCATGAAGAAAATCACTCTCACTTTATAATGTCGTTTACTGTCGAGACTGATTTTCTTTTTATTCGATGACCTAGGTAACTCGATCTTAATCCTGAGCTAACCATGAACTTCTGTTTATTCGGAATTATCCTTAGATTTGCATGGGTGAGAGTGGCTCAAGTTCGCCGACTCAATACGCCTCCCATTTCAAGGGTAAGACTGGGTAAATGGCTGGGGACGTGGGGTGTAAGATGGATTCACTCCTACCCACATTTAGGGATAGAAGAAAGGTAGTTCCCTTAAGTACTTACTCCAGGTCTTGAACAAAGGGCCCCCACC
Source organism: Cucurbita maxima (assembly GCF_002738345.1). Taxonomy (NCBI): domain Eukaryota; kingdom Viridiplantae; phylum Streptophyta; class Magnoliopsida; order Cucurbitales; family Cucurbitaceae; genus Cucurbita; species Cucurbita maxima. The sequence goes on along the minus strand of NW_019272098.1, from coordinate 374,570 downwards.
CTCTCATTGGCCTGAAAGGGATCCAGTTTACTGGTTGGACCACAAACCAATTGTTCATTAAAGGATCAGTGAGACATAAGAAACAAGAAGTAAATTCAGGGGTAAAACGGTAAATTGACCCAGCTCTAGTTACGAACAACCTGTGAATGATCGACTTACTAATCATGGTTATATCAAATGGACAGAAATATATCTATAGTGAGGGGAGTGCAACTACTAGGCTATAGTGGAATGTCCTAGTAGTTAACGAATGTTGGTTAACAAGGTTAATGAGTTTAACCGGTTAATCTTGGATCGTTGGAGCCCATGATCTATAGGTCTATTAGGTTCCTCTACTAGCTCATATCGGACTAAACCATTGAATAGTGTGACGAGTGACTTCGAAGTGTTCAAATTCAAATTAGAGAGAATGCGCTATATATATACGATATATTTAACCGCATTTTTGTTTTATTTACGAATTAAACAAAAAGAGAGAATATGAGATATTTAAATATCTTAATCAAATATGTGTCGGAATTAATTGGGATTGGCATTTGAATTAATATTAAATATTAATTAAATAGTTTAATTAATCATTTAATATTACTTTAATTTGAGGTTAATAATTCAAATTGATTCTTGAATCAAAATGAAGAAAGCCAAAATGTTGACTTCATTTAATGGAAAAATGGATGTTGGTGGAATTTTGAGGTGTCAAAATTTTGTTTAACCAAACTTGCATGCTTGTCAAATAAACCCCACAAATTTGAGTTGAATTTTTAGCGTCAAAATTTGGTTAACTCAAGCATGCATGCTTGCCACATAATCCCAAATATTTTAGTGGAAGTTTGAGTGTAAAAATTTGGTGATCTCAAATTTGCATGAAACTTGACTCTATGAATAGAGGGATCATAATACATGAAAGGGCTTCTTCTTGGTGAAAAACCTTGAGAAAAACCTCTCACAAACACTCTCTTAATATATACAAAATCCTTCCAAAGTTTAAGCCACTCACCAGATTCCACAATCCCGTTCTAAGGTCGGAGGATAGTGGAGAAGACACTAGTGGTGGTTCGAAATCGATTCGTGAGAAAAAAGAAATTTGAACTACAAAAGGTTAGTAGTCAAACTCATTAAGTTTTAATACTTATGAACATGCTAGTTATTTACTATAATTGATGTTCTAAAAGTGAATTGCTTCCGCATGTGTTATATTAACACCTTCAAGCTAAACTAAAGAAGAAGATGGAAGAGGCAGTTCGGGTGATTTTTCTGCCTTTGGGGTCTGGTTCAATGTTTTTAAGGGTTGGTTCACCCAGTTCGTGATCCTCGGGAGCGGTTCAAGTTATTTTTAATTATTAATGTAATAATTTAGTTAATTGCTAATTTTAAAATGCCAAAACCAATCCATGTTTAATTAATTATGCATTATGAATGTATGTTTTTTATTTTTCTACAAGAAAATAATTTCATGCCTTCCTTGAAAAATCATCTATAAAGCACAAGTACTTTTTATGACCACTTGAAGTGGGTGAAATTGGACCACATAAATCTGCATGAACAAGACCCGATTTTTCCGTTGCTCTCCATTTACCCATTTTTATAAACGGAGTCCAATGTTGCTTGTCTTTCATACATGCCTCACAGGTGGTGTTTGGAGCTACAATTTGCAGCAGACCTTTCACCATGTTTTTGTGTTTCAAGGTGCACAAGCCTCTGTAGCCGAGATGACTATAACGATGGTGCCAAAGTGTTGACTGATCCATATTTGAAACTTTGAGGCATCTTCCTTCACTTGTTGTGCTAGATGGTTCAGTACACAAAATAAACAGCCGATTTACGCTCAAAATTGACTCTGTTATATTTCCTTTTTGTGGATGATAAATGCTACATACACCATCTTTGAACAACACTGCTACTCCTTTTTCATGTAGTTGTCCAAGGCTCAAGAGATTAATTTTGAGTTCAGGTACCTAATACACATTACTAATGGTGTAACAAACCCCCATGCAAAGTTAATTTTACTACACCATTTCCTGTAACTTTCATACTTGTATTATTTCCAAGCTTTACATTTTGGGAAAAGGTTTTGTTAAGCTTGAAAACATATGGTGTGAGCAACCAGAATTTAAGAACCAAGCATCACTCTTTTTTGTTTCATGTCTTTTCATATGAGCCATTAACGACATTTCATCCTCTTCTTCTAGGCCTACATAATTAAATTCCTTCTTCTTCTTTGGACATTCATATTGAAAATGACCTTAACCTATAACATTTAACAACTGCTTTGTTGAAAGTTGATCTTCCTCTTCCGTGTTCTCTTGCCTCTGTAAGTTCCTCTTCCTCTTATACTTATTTCCATTCGACCTTTGACTTTTAGAACTTGCTCGTCTCCATTAATGTTGGATCTTCAAAAATTTTGTTCATGCACCACTAGGGAACTTTTTAATTCATCAATGAACATGTTATTAGTATCTTTGGATTCCTCAACAGATACTATAACCAAAGTAAATTTTTCAATCAGGGTGTGCATAATATTTTATACAATTTTCTTGTCAGGCATATCTTCTCCATTGCTTCTCATCTTATTGATCTCAAATTCTCTCCATAATGCATTAACAATAGATTTCTTCACTTTTTGGTTTCCACCAAATTTTTGCTTCATTGAGTCCCAAACAATCTTGGCTGTGCGAGTATCAAAAATTTGTTCAAAGACAGTACGATCAATTTCCTAGAAAAGGTGATGCTTTACTTGGTGAACTTTGAGTCTAGCATCATCAAGGTGGCCCTTTTGTACCTTAGTCAGCATTGTTCATTCCTCTAGTTCTGAGATACCAATCTTTACCACACTCCATAGACCCTTTGCTCGGAGTAAATTTTCCATCAGCTCACTCCAATGATCATAGTGACCATCGAAGTGAGGGATCTTCATTAAAGTTTTTTCTTCACTCATACTCTCTCTATTTGATCACTAAAAAATTACTACTCTACAAAGCCTAGTAGTGACTATGATACCAATTGTTATGTTTTGACAGAAACATAAACAATTAGAGTTTCAAGTGATGATATTATTGAATATTGAACCGGGCTTTTATAGCTTTGCAAATAACAAGAAATAGAAACTGACCACAAATCTTGCAAAATAGTTAAACTAAATACCAAAAAACTAGTCTAACTATCCAAAAGAAACTATCTTTATTTAACAATTTTTGACATGATCAAATTCTTCTACCTGTGTTTGTGTTTGTGTTTGCATTTGCATGGCTCCTTATAGTTGGTCATGAATAGAGAATGTGACACGTGAATAGGGTAGACTCATATTTAAATTCTTAGTCTTTGGTTAGAATAGGTTTTTTTTTTTTGCATTTAATCGTTTTAAATTATTTTGTATTTATTTTTATTTTTTCTAAATTTAAGTATTTCGTATTTAAACATGTAAGACCGTGACTGTGTTTTCCAAAGAAGAGGACGTTTTAAATGTTTTCGAGATTTATATTATAGATGATGTTTTCTTTTAAGAGTTATAATTTAAGGTCATTACAATTGGTATCAGAGCTCTAGGTTTTAGATTTTGTGGATTACTTTACGATGTAGGCTTGACACGTTCCATGGTCCCAACGTTGATGCTTTGTCACCATCAAGTATGCCTTGCATAAACGATTTTTAAGGTGCCCCTGTAAGGGGGACGAAGCCATTGCAACTCTGAGACCGTGTTACAAGCCTTGTGCTACTATAATTTTCATATAAAGGTTTCATATAACGGCAGGACAGAGGCATTGCAACTTTGAGACCCCTTGCACTCCAACATTTTTCATATAAAGGTAGGACGGAGGCATCGCAACTCTTAAACCTCTTGTGCTACTTTATTTTTTCATATAAATGCAACACGAAGGCATCAGAACTCTGAGACCATGGCACAAGTCTTGTGCTACTACATTTTTCATATAAAGGCAGGGTGCCTCTGTAAGGCTAATGGAGGCATCGCAACATAGGATAAGTAAAAATTTAGGGTCGTTACATGAGCTATTTCGATCATTTTTTACACATTATCTTTATTGGGCAACCTTAGGATAAGTAAAAATTTAGCAATTTAGTGGGTGTTTGAATAGTTGATAGTTTCTTTTGTGGAGAGACTATAAATACCTACAAATTATTATGTAAAAGATAGATTTGATGAATGAAATTTAGCTCTCAAATTGAAACTTTCTCCCCTAAAAATTTGAGCATCATTTTGTTTTTTCTAAGTTTCATGCAATTCTTGTGGTAGATTGCATCTGAGCCATTCAATCAAGTCTTGATCAAGTTCGATTGTGGAGTGACTCAATTAAGGTTCCAAATATCTTTGATCTTGAGAGGTAATCTAGTTCTAGTCATCTCTCGGTTGATCCAAATTTTGTATGAGAAGGTGTTAATTTCTTTGATTAAAGGGTTCTTGCCAAAAGCTTGGATCGTTGAGTTGAGGATTAGGGTTGTCTTATCACTTTCTTGGATTTATTCTAAATCTGAAAGTTATAGTTCACAATTTTCATTCAAACTTGTTTCTACACGTTCTAAATAAGATTAACAGCAAGTATGAATATAAGAATCGAGTACAAAAAATGCACCTAACCTATGTACCCAATTCAATCCGCCATTTAAGGCGCTCGAGGAAGTTTGAATTTATAATCATGGCTACACGTGAATCGTCACTTCTCATCCATCCGATTGGATTTTTTAACCTCCAAGGAACATTTTAATAGAAGAGCTCAAAGACCAATATGTCCTAGAGAGTGCCCAATTTAAGAAATTCATTTTCTAGTAAGAATTGGGGTAAGTTCCAATTTTCTTCCTGTAACCCTTCTCATCCAAAATTGATGATGTCATAAACTTTAGGAAACTAAGATAGACAATGTTCATGAAGGAGTCATAGCCTAACGATGTAAGGATCTAGCTACTCAACAAATCTCATTTTCGCGTTATGGGTTGAGTTGTAGACCAAGGGAAGAAATCCAAAATTAAGTCCACAAACATAGAGTTGTTCCCTCAAAATGAATTTTTAAGCTCGAGTGAAGTATAAGGACGAATTTTCGTGAAGAAATCATGGCCTAAAAGTACCTCAATTGTTTCAACAAATTAGAAAATTCGGTGGGTTTACTTCATACGCGAAACCCTATTTTTATCCAAATTCGACAAGCTATAACTTGAGCTACATTACACTTAGATTGTAAGAAGTTAGTCCCTAGATCTACCTTGAAATTCTATCTTAAAGTTTCATGAAATTGAGGGGAGAAATTCTCAAAACAGAGCTAAGATGATTTATTTTCAAACAGTAGCACAACGATTCACACGTATGTTCTTTCTTTCAAAGGAAGAAAAGAATGGCGTGAGCGATTCAACTAAGGCGGCCACGCAAACCTAAATTCTAGTACTCCGTTAGTTTTTTTCTAAATTTTAACATTCTTACTGACTCATTCTTTGAAAAGAAAATTTATGGTTCTAGAAACTATACACTTTAGAGAGTTTGTCAATGAAAATTTGGTGTCATTAAGTACCGAAAACTCGAAATCTTAGGTGCCGAACACCAATGATGAGGTATAAAGTCATCTAGAACTTTTGTTAAGAAATACTTATAGGATCCATTTGATTCCTAGTATGAACCTTAAGTTAAGCATGGATTAAGGGAATATGAAAGAAAAATACTAAGAACCATAAGTTAAGGTCCTAAATGAGCGTTTTTCTTCATAAACAAGTAACATAAAAAATAATGCACTAAATTAACACGGTTGTCCATGAAATTTTAAGGCTCAAGATAATATAACATTGTTGAGGGCATATATTAAATTTGGCAGTCATTGGATAAAGATAATTGGCTAAACCAATAAATGATGCAAATGACCAAAATGCCCCCATGACGATTGCCTTCTGTTCAAGACCTAAATGACCTCTCAATAATATGAAATTTTGTAATCGACCTTGTTTTACGATGATCCAGGATTATGTAAAGTTTCAAAATAGTTAGAACACGTTTAAAGGCTAAACCAAGACTTATAAATAAAATGACTAAAATGCCTTTAGGTTACCTTTAGATATTTCAAAGTCCACATACCCTTAAATAACTTAAGACTTCAATAAAGGTTTATGCATGAGAACATAATGATCTATATATTGGAGTTTAAGTTACTTAGATCAAATTTAGAACTAAAACCAAATTAGGGGAAATGTTAAGGCTTAAAGGAAATAATCCTTGTGACTTTAATCAAGATACGCTATTATGATGAGTTCTTAATTTATGAGATCTCTAGGCCATAAAAAAGTATTTTATGACTTAAGCCCCAATGACTAAGAACCTAAGAATACATGAAACTAATGGAATGTTTTAAGGACAAGAACCAAGGAAAAGACCAACACAAGACGTATAAGAATTAAGAAAAGAAGAATGTTTGGTACCACTCAAGAATAAAGAACCAAGGTCCTCATGTCCTATGGTACAATATGTTCATGACTCATACTATATCACTTGAAAAGTAACAAAATTTGGATGTAGGTTTGCAGACTGCAATGCTTGGAAGGTAAAAAGTATTGGATGTAGATTTCACACAAAATTGCTTACAATGTATGAAACCTTGGGTGTAGGTATTAGACTACGACGCTCATAACATATGAAACCTTTAGCATAGATATTCAGACTACACTGCTTAAAATGTATGAAACCTTTCGTATAGGTCTACATACTACATCACTTTAAACGTAAAAAGTTTTGGATGAAGATTTCAGACTACATTGCTTTGATTGTAAGAAGCCTTAGGTGTAGGTTTTAGGTTGTATCGCAGGGAATGCATAAAGCCATGGAGGCAGGTTCAGAATATGTCATTTGGAACACAAGAAGCCTTGGACGTAAAAACATACTGTGTCTCTTGGAACGAATGAAGCCTTAGACACAGATTGTCGCGTTCATTACTCATACCGTAAATATTAGAGGAAATGTCTTATGCAACAGAAGAAGAACTAAGGAAGGAACTTAGAACAAGGCTAAGCTTAAGACCAGAATAAAAATTAGAATACGGAACAAGGCCCAAGTTTTTCAGGATTTAGAACAGTGAACCTGTTAAGGATAGTTGACCGTTCATTATAAGGAAAATATCTAGATATTTGCCTTACATTACGGGTTACCATATTTGCCCTTTTATTAAATGCAAATATATTGTATTCATTTATTATTCTTTTCTTTTATCGCTATTTCCTTATTATTTGTAATTTACCTTATTTCTGTATTCTGTAAATGATTATAAATAAGAGAACTCTCACCACCATTTGGGTGTGGTGGATTAATCAAACATTCACATGGTATCAGAGCCCTTTCGGTTTAACAACCATGATCCTTTCTTCTCTATGGCTTCCGAATCTTGTTATCATTTTCTTCCTTTCAATACTCTTATCCATATGATCACCATCAAACTTTCTTCCTCCAATTATCTTCTTTGGAGAAGTCAACTTCTCCCTCTCCTTGAGAGTCAAGACATGCTGGGCTATGTCGATGGAACTATGGTTCCACCACCTCACTTTGAACCAAAAACCTCCTCAACATTCAACCTCAAATATTTGGCATGGAGAGCAGCCGATCAACGACTTCTCTGTCTCCTGCTCTCCTCTCTCACTGAGGAAGCCATGGCTGTTGTCGTTGGTCTCTCTACTGCACGTGATGTTTGACTTGCGTTAGAAACTACGTTCAACCATCGTCAAAAGCTCATGAACTGAGACTCAAGGATGACTTACAGTTGATGAAACGTGGCACAAAACCTGTTGCTGAGTATGCTCGTGCCTTCAAAAAAATTTGTGGCCAACTTCATGCCATTGGCAGACCCGTCGAGGACATTGATAAAGTGCACTGGTTCCTTCGTGGACTCGGCACCGAATTTTCAGCTTTTTCTACTGCTCAGATGGCTCTCACCCGTATCCCCTGTTTTGCAGATCTAGTCTCTAAAACTGAAAGTTTGGAGTTGTTCCAGCGCTCCCTTGAGTCCTCTTACTCCACTCCTACAGCATTCACAGCCACTAATCGTGGTCGCACCCATGAAAGTCACCCTACTTCCTTTACCAACCAGCGAGGTCGTTCTTATTCTCACAAAAACAACTCTTCTAATCGAGGACGAACCCACTCAAGTCAGGGTCGTCGACCACCTCATTGCCAAATATGCCGCAAAGAGGGCCATTATGCTGACCGCTGCAACCAACGGTATATTCGACCTGATTCTTCTCATGCTCACCTTGCTGAAGCCTTTAACACGTCATGTTCTATTGCTGGACCCGATGCTGCTGATTGGTTTCTAGACACTGGGGCTTCGGCCCATATGACTGCCGACCCATCAATTCTGGATCAGTCTAAAAATTACACGGGTAAGGACTCTGTGATTGTAGGAAACGGTGCATCCCTACCCATTACCCACACCGGTACTCTTTCTCCTGTTCCAAATATTCACTTATTAGATGTCTTGGTTGTCCATCACCTCACTAAAAATCTTCTTTCCATAAGTAAATTAATGTCTGATTTTCCTCTCTCCATTACATTTACTAATAATCTTATTACTATTCAGAATCATCAAAAAGGAAGGGTGGTGGCAACCGGTAAAAGAGATAGGGCTATATGTGCTGGAGCACGGCAACTCTGCTTTTATTTCAGCCCTTAAAAACAAATCTTTACATGCTTCATATGATTTATGGCATGCTCGTCTGGGTCATGTGAATCATTCTGTTATTTCTTTTTTAAATAAAAAAGGTCATCTTTCTCTTACGTCTTTATTGCCTTCTTCATCATTATGTAATACTTGTCAGCTTGCGAAAAGTCATCGATTGCCTTATTCCCGCAATGAACGTAGGTCGTCTCATGTGTTAGATCTTATTCATTGTGATCTTTGGGGTCATTCTCCCGTCAAATAAAATTCGGGTTTTCTTTATTATGCTATTTTTATTGATGATTATTCTCGATTCACTTGGTTTTACCCTTTAAAATTTAAATCTAATTTTTTTAATATTTTTCTTCAATTTCAAAAATTTGTGGAAAATCAATATTCTTCTCGTATCAAGGTATTTCAAAGCGATGGTGGTACCGAATTTACTAGTTCTTGTTTCAAAACTCATTTACATAATTCTGGCATCCACCATCAACTCTCTTGTCCATATACACCTGCTCAAAATGGTCGTGTTGAGAGAAAACATCGTCATGTGACTGAGACTGGCTTGGCCCTTCTCGTTCACGCTCATCTTTCTCCTCGTTTTTAGGTTGACGCCTTCAGCACTGCAGCTTATATTATCAACCGGTTGCCTACTCCACTTCTTGGAGGTAAGTCACCCTTTGAACTTCTTTATGGCTACACTCCACATTATGACAATTTTCATCCCTTTGGTTGTCGTGTTTATCCTTATTTGCGTGATTATATGCCTAACAAGCTTTCTCCCCGCAACATTCCTTGTATTTTTTATGGTTATAGTTCTTTTCATAAAGGGTTCCGCTGTCTTGATCTCGCCACCACTAAGCTATATATCACCTGCCATGCTCAATTTGATGAAACTCACTTTCGTGCTATCCCTAGCTCCCAAGCCCAACCTCTTTCCACTATTCCTATTTCAAATTTCTTGGAACCACATCTTCATCATATTGATTCATCCCCCCTACCACTTCGCACATTCCTCAATCAAGTTCATCCTCGTGTGATATTTGTTCTGACCTTGTAGATGAGTCTGTGCAGGTTGATACTTCTCTTGCAGGTTCCACTTTGCCACCCTCGACTTCTGATTCGATCTCTATTGAACCTCCTGTTGATTTCTCTTCTTTGGGCACTCATCCTATGATCACACGCGCCAAAGCTGGTATATTCAAGACTCGTCATCCAGCAAATCTTGGTATGTTGGGCTCATCTGGACTTCTCTCTGCTCTTCTTGCATCCACTGAGCCAAAAGGATTCAAATCTGCGGCTAAGAATCCTGCTTGGGTGGCTGCCATGGATAAAGAAATTCGAGCGTTACAACAAAATGATACTTGGACTTTGGTTCCTCGCCTTGCCAACACCAACATCGTGGGCTCTAAATGGGTGTTTCGTATTAAATATTTGCCCGATGGATCCGTCGAGCGTTTCAAGGCTCGTCTCGTTGCCAAAGGTTAGACTCAGGTTCCTGGTCTGGACTACACTGACACTTTCAGTCCGGTTGTCAAAGCTACCACTGTCTGTGTTGTGCTTTCTATTGCAGTCACAAATAAATGGCCTCTTCGACAACTTGATGTCAAAAATTCTTTTCTCAATAGAATGCTTATTGAACGTGCTCATATGGAACAACCTCCTTGGTATGTTGATCCTCGATTTCCTATGCATGTTTGTCTATTAAAGAAAGCTCTCTATAGCTCAAAGCAAGCTCCTCGTGCTTGGTTTCAGCGTTTTAGCTCATTTCTTCTCACACTTGGGTTTTCTTGCAGTCGCGCTGGCATGTCCCTTTTTGTCTTTCATCAGCAATCTAACCTTATCTATTTGCTTCTTTATGTTGATGACATTATTGTTACCGGCAACAACTTATCTCTTATTAACAGCTTTACTCGCAAGCTTCATTCTGAGTTTGCTACCAAAGATTTGGGTTCTCTTAGTTACTTTCTTGGTCTTGAAGCTTCACCCACTCCTGATGGTCTCTTTATCAGTCAGTTAAAATATGCTCGAGATATTCTTACTCGTGCTCAGTTGCTCGATAGAAAACCAGTTCACACTCCCATGGTTGTTTCTCAACACCTGACTACTGATGGTTCTCCTTTCTCTGATCCTACTCTCTACAAATCTCTTATTGGCGCCCTTCAGTACTTGACTATTACACGTCCAGATATTGCCTATGCTGTCAATTCTTGCATGCCCCTACTGCAGATCACTTTCTTCGCTATGTCAAAGGAACACTCCACTTTGGTCATACCTTTCGTCCATCCACTGTTCCTAGTACGCTAGTCGCTTATTCGGATGCTGACTGGGCTGGTTGTCCCGATACTCGTCGTTCTACATCTGGCTATTCTATTTATCTTGGTAACAATCTCATTTCTTGGAGTGCCAAAAAAGCAACCTACTGTATCACGCTCCAGCTGTGAATCTGAGTATCGTGCTCTTGCCACAACTGCTGCTGAACTTCTTTGGGTTACGCATCTTTTGCATGACCTCAAGGTCCCTATTTCATAGTAGCCCTTACTCTTATGTGACAACAAAAGTGCTATTTTTTTCAGCTCTAATCCTGTTTCTCACAAGTGGGCCAAACATGTTGAACTAGATTATCATTTCCTTCGAGAACTTGTTATCGTTGGCAAACTTCGTACACAATATGTACCCTCTCATCTCCAAGTTGCTGACATCTTCACAAAGAGTATTTCTCGACCTCTCTTTGAATTTTTCAGATCCAAGCTTCATGTTCGTTCAAATTCGACGCTCAGCTTGCGGGGGGGTGTTAAGGATAATTGACCGTTCATTATAAGGAAAATATCTAGATATTTGCCTTACATTACGGGTTACCATATTTGCCCTTTTATTAAATGCAAATATATTGTATTCATTTACTATTCTTTCATTTTATCGCTATTTCCTTACTATTTGTAATTTACCTTATTTCTGTATTCTGTAAATGATTATAAATAAGAGAACTCTCACCACCATTTGGGTGTGGTGGATTAATCAAACATTCACAGAACCTTAAAACTAAAGTTTTTAGATCATAACACAGGTTAAGACCTCATATCTCAGAGCCAAGGTTCTTAGGGTAGATCATAAAAAGAACTTAGAAAGCTATGATAGAACTTAAGGTCTAAGTTCTAAACACAAAAACAAGAATCGAATCCAAGTATCTTATAGAAGAGACGCAACTCATCAAATTCAATGACCAAATTCAAAATGGAAATCAGTTGCCCACTAATCATAGAGAATATATATTGCAAAAATTTTATGAACTCATCTTAAATTCACAGCAATCTAGTAGTTTTATTGTCGGTTTAAGCTCCCTCTATAAATTCTGAAGTAGGGGTTTTCGTTTGGAAAAAGAATCGAACTAATTCGAGTCTTCAACTATGAGTTGTTACAGCATCCAAGATTTTGGGTTTCTTACTTTCAGATTTTATTCCAAAATTGAGAGCTATAGTCAACCGTATTCCTTCAAACTTGCTTCTACACCTTCTAAATGAGATTACCCACAAGTTTGGTGAAGAAATAAAGTGTTGAAGGTGCCTCAAACACAACTTTCCGATTTGGTCCGCTATTAAAGGAAGAAGGTTGAAGCTCGAACATTAAATTAGAGCCTACACGCAAATTTGTCAAGGTTAACAAGACTCAGAGTGTGTTCAATTGAAGAAAATTATTTTCATGTAAAATTCAGGGTAAGGATCAAAATCTTACTTACAATCCATTTTCTTCAAAATTGAGTGCTTTTGATGAAGAAATCGAGAGTTAATGAAGAAATTTTTGGAGAGTTGAAACATTACTTTCATATGCAATGCAAAAAGGTCCCATCGAGATTTGAACTCAGATTATTGGATTCAAAGTCCAATGTCCTAACTACTAGACCATAGGACCACAAATATTTGTAAGATTTATGTGTAATGAATCTATGAACTTTAAAAAATAATATATTTGTTTCTTATAGATCTTAGGAGTGTAAGCGCATGTAAATAAAATATATATGGTCAATACTTAGATATGGTATCTATCCATCATTATCTCATATTTTGCATTACTACCATTTCATGTATGTACCTCGATTAGGAAAGGAGGATTAATGTGCAAGAATCATATCACTGCACCAAAGGCTCACTTGTGACAATTTTTTTTTTTTATTGAATGTATTATTATTTCGTTCATTTATTTGATTTGGACATTAAAGAAATCCATGTGCAAATATTATTATCATACCTTTTTGTTTTAAACAAAGAGATTTCTTGCCCAATGGCTCTGTCCTATAGGAGGATGTTGATTATGCGGGTTGTCAGTGATTTTCAAAATAGCATGTAGGTTGATAGTAGACTCAATAAGTAGCCTATTTGTAGGCTCTTAATCAGTGTCCTTGGTATGCTAGGGTATAATACTCTTTATTTTCTTGTTTTGGTTCTTGTTGTAAATACTTAAGCCCCTTTAGTTATATTTTTGACTTGTGAATTCTTATCGTGATCTATCCTGAGGACCTTGGTCCTAAGATTCTGAGGTCTCAACCTTGGTCTTGATCTAAGGGCCTTGGTACTATAGTTCTGGGTTCTTGTTTTCAAAATTTGGATCTTGATCCATGTTCTAGTCCTTAATCGTTGTCTCATTCATGGTTACTTTTTAGGTTCTTAGTTCGTTCTCCAAGGCACTCCCCATAGGATTTATGTTATTAGTCATGAACTTGACAACCTATGTGCAAGGCTTCATACGTTCCAAGAAACATAGTCTGAATGTGCATCTAGGGCTTTCCATGTGATACGATCTGAAAACCTACATCCAAAGTTTCCTACGTTCCAAATGATATAGTCTGATTCTGCATCCATGGCTTGCCTTGTGATACAACCTGAATACCTATGCCCAAGGCCTCCTGCGTTCCAAGCGGCATAGTCTAAATATCTATGCTCAAGGTTTAATACGTTTCATGTAGCGTAGTCTAAAATCTTTCATCTAGTGTTTGCCATGTGATACAGCTTGAATATCTATGTCCAAGGCTTCATACATTCCAAGCAACATAGTCTGAATACCTACGCTCAAGGCTTAATACGTTCTAAGCAGCGTAGTCTGAATCGTGCACATTCTGTACGGTGGGAGATCTTAAGAGTTTCTTGAATTTCTATGTCGGAAGACCTTGATCCCTTACCCTTGAGTAGTACCTAGCATTCTTGTTACCTTGGTAATTATAGTTCTATAAGTTTCTAAGTTTCTTTAGTTCCCAAGGCATAAGTTGTAACATGTCATCTTAAGCTTGTGAACCAAGCACAGTAAAATTAATAGAGTCATAATATATTCTTTATAGAGTTCTAGAAAAATCTTGAATATTTGGTAAGAGAATTCCTTGAGGTACTTTGCTTTAAATGTTTATAAGGCCCTAATTTGGTTTAGGTTCCAAACTTGCTCAAATCAACATGAAATCTTGAACGTACCTTCATGTCCTTGAAATAGATCATATAAAAAGTAGTAGGTCATTTGGAGTATGTTTAGATCTTGATATCATAAAGAGTCAAAGGGGCATTTTGATCATTTTACCCCCTAATTCTTAGTTTTGCTACTTAACGTGTTCTAATGACTTTCAAACTTCGCATCATTAAACATCATAAAATAAGATCTACTACAAAGTTTCATAATATTTTGAGGTCATTTAGTGCATGAACCGAAGATAACTTACCTTAAGGGTATTATGGTAATTTTACACAGTTTCTTGGTTTAGCTACTTAACCTTATCCAATCACCGCCAAATTTCATATATAATCTTAACATGTCATAATATGCTCATAAATAAATTTTTATAGGCAAAAGAGTTCATTTATTGGGTTATTTTTTATGGTGTTAATATAACACATGCAGAAGTAATTTGGATCTTGGGCACTTTTAGCTCATCAATTATAGTAAATAACTAGCATGTTCATAAGCATTAAAGCTTAATGAGTTTGAATACTAACCTTTTGTAGTTCAAATTCCTTTTTCCTCACGAACCGGTTTCGAACCACCATTAGTATCTTCTCCACTATCCTCCGGCCTTAGAACGGGATTGTGGAATCTGGTGAGTGACTTAAACCTGGGAGGGATTTTGTATATATGAAGAGAGTGTTTGTGAGAGGTTTTTCTCAAGGTTTTTCACCATGAAGAAGAAAAGGTCTTTCATGTATTATGATCACTCTATTTATAGAGTCATGTTTGCATGTTCATGCAAATTTGAAATCATCAAATTTTGACACTCAAAATTCCACTCAAATTTGTGGGGGTTTATTTGGCAAGCATGCAAGTTTGGTTAAACCAAATTTTGACACCTCAAAATTCCACTAACATGGATTTTTCCATTAAATGAAGTCGGACGAAGATCAAATTGTTTATTCCTTCCCGGAATCCCGATCTTCCACTGCCTTCCTCTGATGGATAACTCCTTTCTTTCCCCCATCTATCGGAGTCTTGAATGAATGCCCCGGCGGATCCAACTATTTCATAATCTGTCCCTGCAGTGATATGGCTGGATGCATTGCTTGAAATTCCTGCTTTACTGGTGTTGCCCCTTGAGAAAGAATCTGATTCTATTATCAAAGGTATTCTCATTCAGAGATCTTCTTTCATTTCCATGTGGGGGGAGGCTTCTTTGACGTCAGGTAAGCTTGACCCTTCTGTAGTAATGTCAGTGTAGTTCTTCTTGACGTCAGATTAGCTTTACCCTTCTGGAGTAATTCGAATGTTGTTTGTTGTCTGTCTTGGTTGCTTGCTCTATAGGTCAGTGAGCAGCTGCTTCTCTTTCCGTATGTTATGAATCTTGTCTTGTTGTTTGGCTTGTTCATGACGTTAGATTACTTTACCTTTTTGTAAATGTAAATGTTTGTCTTGCTCATGACTAGCTAGAACTTGAGAACCTTCCTGTAAATGTTTTTCTTCTTCTTGTTCTAGAATAGCTAAAGCTTGAACCTTCCCTAATGGAAATGTTGTTCTTGGCAGGTTAGTAGCTTGACCTTGACCTTCTTGCTCTTGCTCTTGACCTTAACCTTCTTGCTCTTGACCTTGACCTTCTTGCTTTTGTAATGTAGTAAATGTTGTTCTTGTTGTTGTTGTTCTAGCCGTTAGATTAGCCAGCCTTGACCTAACATTTTGACTTTCTTCATTTTGATTCAACACTCAATTTGAATTATTAATTTCAAATTAAAGTGATATTAAATGATTAATTAAACTATTTAATTAATATTTAATATTAATTCAAATGTCAATCCCAATTAATTCCGACACATATTTGATTAAGATATTTAAATATCTCAGATTCTCTCTTTTAAGACATAGCCCAATTCTAAAACATAGCCCATACATCCCCATTCCCCTAACGTAGTACTCCAGTGTGATGCGACCCACCTTGCGACTGTAGTAAGTCGACTCGAAACCCATGGGTTGACCCATTACTCGTGTACTGACTCAAGAGTTTGATTGTCCCTCCCTACCACGTGAAATGTGTGTGACGAGCCATCTCTGGTACTTGACTCACTGTGACTCAACAACAAATGATCGACTCCGTCCAACTCGTGCTTTGGCTCAATCTCTATGCTTGACATATGGTCGACTTGGCATCTCTAACAGCTCCAAGCAATCATCTTTGTCCATGTATGTTATGCTATGTATTTAAGATTTAACAGAAATTGTATGTGCATAATTTAAAGACTCACTATGTTATAGATAAATGGAGGATTGATTTGCACCATAAATTTATGTCATGATTTTAAGCCATTGGGACCCCATACATTTTTGTAAGCCATATGCATCACGATACTTTCCTGTTATGATTATTACAGATGTGTACCTTACGACTTACAACATTTATGCTCTCCATGATGCTATGCGAGCCCTTTCTCTCAGTTGTTTCTAGCAACCCATTAACGAGTGCTAGCCTGACGAGCCTAGCCTAGGGGTATGCGAGTCTACCTGTAGGACCATGTTTGCATGTGTGGGCCGTGTGTAGAAAAGTACTACACATCCAACCTTGCCTCGACTAGAAAGCTGCCTAAGACCAGTCATGATATTTGCAAAATGATAGGTCTCACCATATTCCATGTGTTTCCATTCCCTGATACCAACACTGAAGTCACTTACAGAGTATTTCTTAAAATACTTAAGACACTTTCTATTCTTATTTTCAAGTAAAGGTAAGGCACCCATGTATAAATGATGACATTGTAGCCCTTAGGATAGATGAGACCATTGTTTTATTTTTCTTATTTGTTTCAAATGTCTTGTTATTATTATTATTTTCTTCGTCATTTTACATATTTTACTATGAATGTTTAAGTTCACGACATTATTCTTGAATTATTTTCAATGAATGTTTTTGAATTTAACAGTCGTGTCATGCATTTAGTAACGACTTTATTGTAATAGAAAAGTAGAGTTATTATAGTCGACATTCGAGCTTAAATGCTATAGATTCTATAGACAAGCCTATGAGGTAGGCTAAACATGTTCCATGACCTTACTACTGATGCACCGCTACCATCAGGCATGTCATACAAAAGATAATAAATGATTATGTCGAAGGCTATTGATAATTGAGCTATATGTGTGATATAATGTTATGTATTGTATGTTCATAAGGGTTATAGACTTAGAGTATTGTGTGTTCGTCATAGATCATGTCACCTATAGGACGTCGAAGAGGATGTAGAGGAGGACAACACCTTGCAAGAGGACGAGGCAGGTAAAAAAATAGTCCGGCTCGGGAAAGATCTATGACTCGAACAAAAGCAGTAGTGGTATCTCTTGTGGTGCCTATGACATGAGTGGACCCCATAGTGACTTAGATGTGAGAGTTATTTAAAGTCATGATGCAAACAATCGTGACCATTAATAGGCCAACAATGCAATGTCAACAAGAGAGGCGAGGTACCGGTAGGATATTAGGAGGTACAACCATCGTACTTTTAATTGGACCTCAGAGGATCCGATGGTGGCACAACTATGGTTGTCGTTCATGGAGAGAATATTTTGGTTAATGAATTGTCTGGATGTCATGTGTGGTCATTTGTGCACCAGAACAATGCAATGATATGGTGGGAGGATACCTGGGAGATCTTTATCCCTAAAAAAGTTGTAGTACCATGGACCCAATTCAAGGAGGCTTCTCGCGGGAATATAATTCGGATGCAGCCCAACTTTGAATACAACAAGAAGTCACTTACCTAACACATAATAGACCTCTTTGCTGGCTATGAGAGAGAGTGCATGAGATTGAAGTCGTTTGCCCTTGATTTGGTTGACATAGAATTGAAGATGGCTCAGAGGTTTGTTCTAAGCGTGGACAAGAGGATCCATCGTATCGTGGAGATCATAGCTCCTACCATCTATGCTTCTATCATGAGAGCAGTTAAGGCTATGGAGAGAGCAGTCAGAAAACACCAAGGGCCAACAACACCGACAATCACCAATAGGACAAAAATGGAGGTATAATCAGATAGAATTGCACTGTCAACCACTTGTGTGCGAACTGCAATAGGCAGACAAAAACCATAGGGACCTGGGGCATGGTGAGCATTCGAGTCAATAGGGAGTCAGAGGAGACGAGAGACCTCAGTGCAACGAGTGTGGAAGGAAACATTGGAGATGGTGCCTAGTCTAGGCTAAAGCATGCTTTCGGCATGACCAAGAGGGTCACATGGCTATGAACTGTCTAGAAAAGATCACTGAGAACTTAGTTAACCCGCCAAGTGGCCCAAGAAGTATAAAAAGGACTACACATTCCCGTTCCCAAGCAACACTTTCACCAATAGAGACGCTGGAAACTCTGACACTGTGGTGACAAGTACATTATTTGTCTTGGGGCATCTTATCCTAACTTTATTTGATTAAGGGTCTACACATTCATTTATATCTATATTGTTTATTAGTCAGGCAAGGAGTGAGGTAGAACTCTTATTACATGTGTTATCTGTTAGTACTGAAGTACATGTAAACTTAATTGCTACGAATAGAGTGAAAGCTAAACAAGTAGTAACAACTCAAGTACAACGCTAGCAAATATTGTTCTCTTTGGGCTTTTCCTTTCCTGATTCTTCTAACGGGTTTTAATACGAGTCTATTCGGGAGAGATTTCCACACTCTTATAAAGGATGTTTTGTGCTCCTTCTCAACTGATGTGGGATCTCACAATATCATGGTTCATAATTAACATGGCCCATATTTCTTGACACCTTCCAAAGTCATGGAGTGTCGTTAGCCATCGCAGCTCGCTCGGTTATGCCATCAAGAACGAGTGCACATGTTGTTCATCACATTGTGACATCCTGAACATCCATCAAACTGGGTTCTATAGAAGCGTTGGTGATAAGGCAACCCTAATTCTCAGCCCAACGATCCAAGCTTTTGTTTTAGCAAGAACCCTTGAATCAAAGTAATTAACACTTATATGAAATTTGGATCAACAAAGAGATAAGGCTAGAATTAAATTACCTCTTACGATCGAAGATCTAGAAGCAAGATTTGGAAGCTTGTTCTAAATTGAGTCACTCCACAATCTAACTTGATCAATGCTTGATTGAATGGCTCGGGTGCAATTCTACCACAAGAATTGCTTGAAACTTAGAAATGGCAAATATGATGCTCGGATTTCTAAGGGAAACGTCTCAATTTGAGATCTGAATTACATTCATCCACGAATTTGAATTTTACATAACATATTGTGGGTATTTATAGTCTCCCGGCATAAGACTTTTGTGAACGGGATTTATTCGAGACGTTTGTGGACGAGATTTATTCCCGATCCCCTTTAATCTTCACAAAAGAATAAGTTAAATTGACCATTTGACTTTTACTTGATTTATGATATTAAACATAGTTCTTTCTAATAAATGTTGATGTGCTTGAGTGGCTAATGCGACAGGTTTGAAATTAATTGAGTTCTCTCGCGCGTAGATTCGAATTTTGTTGTTGACATATTTTCTGACCTCCTTTTGAAATGTTTTGATCAAATGTGCATGCTTCACTCACAAAAAAGAAGGAATAGGAAGAAAATGAAGTGTATTAAATCCATAAACTACTTTCTTAAAGAATAAGTCTGTAGGTACATTCAAAGGAGTATAAAATGAAGTGTATTAAATCCATAAACTACTTTATTAAAGAATAAGTAAGCATTTAATAAATATATCTGCCACAACAAAAAATGTGCAGTAAACCAAGAACAAATTGTATAGATATATTAGTCCAAGGTTTGTTAGGTACATTCAAAAGAGTATAAAATTCGTTTGGTTGTGATCTAGATTTAGTTTCTTTGCATTTAAAACATTTGCTACAAAACTTTTGGATATCGTGCTTCATCTTCGGCCAAAAAAAGTGTTTATACAACATCTTATAAACTTTATTAACATCTAGAAATACAAAGCATAAAAAATTTATGAAACAAATAATAATCATCCATAGCTTTTTTGCAAGACAAGATGCATAAATAGTTCTGAAATCTTGGTCATCTCTATATAATTTGGTAATATGCTCAAGTCCAAGAATTTTTCACTAAGAGAAGTAAAGAGATCGTACCTTTTAGATAACACATCAACTACCATATTATCATTACCTTGCTTATATTTGATGACATACGAAAATGTTTCAATAATTTCCACCCACTTTGCATGTCTATGATTCAGTTTGCTTTGACCCTTCACATACTTCAAGCTTTCATGACCAAAATGAATCACAATTTCTTTAGGCCATAAGTAGTGTTGCACATATGCAATATATGAAATAAAGAAAATAATTCCTTATTAGGTAAGTATATTTCAATGTTGGCCCATCTAGTTTTTCACTAAAATATATTAAGTGCTTTCCATCTTGAATTAAAACAACACTCATGCCCAAACCATATACTTCATATTCAATTTCAATAGTTTTATCAAAGCTAACCAAAACAAATAATGGTTTGCTTAATTTCTTCCTAAGAAAATTGGATGCATTCTCTTGCATTTCTCCCCATTTAAAAATAACATTCTTTTTCACTAAGTCATTCAATAGTTCAGTTATGGTTCTAAAATCATTTATAAATCTCTTATAGAGGTTAACTAACTCATGAAAACTCCAAAATTTACATGCACTTTTTGGTGTTGGCAAATTCATAATGAATTTAACTTTTTCTCTATCTAAAGCTACTATACTTTTACTAACTATGAAGCCAATAGAGTGAACTTTTTCCATGCAAAAACTACCCTTATTAAAATTAAATTTCTCTTTTCTATGTGTAATCAAAACTAATTTAACATGCTCCACATGCTAAAGCAAAATCTTCAAATAAATTATAATATCATCAATATAAACAACAACATGTTTTCTCATATATGTTCTCAAAAACATTATATATTAAGCGCATAGGTGTACTAGGAGCATTAGTTAACCTAAAATGCATAACAAACCATTCATACAATCCAAACTTAATATTGAAAGTTGTTTTCCATTCATCTCCTACGTGCATTCTAATTTGATGATATCAAGATTTCAAAATAATTTTTAAAAATAGACACGAATCCTGCAATAAATCAAGCATATCGTCTAACCTAGGAATAGGATGTCGATACTTTACCGTGATTTTGTTGATGAATCTATTATCCATGCATATGCGCCAAGTTTCATCTTTCTTTGGCACCAATAAGTCTCGTATAGAACATGGACTCAAACTTTCTCGTACATAGCCCTTCTCCATGAGCTCCTCCACTTGCCTTTGAATTTCTTTTGTCTCGGTTGGATTGACCCGATAAGCTTGCTTATAAGGAATGACAGTCCTTGGAATGAAGTCTATTTTATGCTCAGTACCTCTCTAATGGGAGGTATTTCTTTATCTTGAAACATGTCTTCAAATTCATGTAAAAGAGATTGAAAAACACTAGGCAAAGCCAAGTTGTTATAGTTAGAGACCAAAAATCCTCCATTGTACATCAGTACAAAGATCGATTTTTGTGAAAACCTTCTCACCTCTACAACTGTACCCAAATAACTCTCTCTCTTCCTTTTTTCTTCAATTTCATCTCTTTTTTTCATTCTTCTTTTTTTTTTTTTCTCTTTGATTTTTCTCTATTTTTTAAGGCAACTCTTGTTTTTACCACATTGAGTCATTTTTAACACTACCACACACCTGCGACCCACGTACGATCTGCGCCTGATCTACAACCCAAAACAAACCTATAAACCCGAGGCACAATCCCAATTCAACCCAAAACCCAATAATCAGCCTAGTAGCCCAAACTCATCTGCGGGCCAGCCCACGAAGCGAAGCCCAGCGGTGCACCTGCAGCTGACGAGCCGCGAGCCAAGAAGAAACGCGATCCAAATAAGAACTTTGACTCTCGACCCGAGATGTCTGCGTTGTCGTGTCCTGCTCAGATGTCAACACATGTCAAGCTGCAGTGAAAGCAGCCCTTCGACTTGAGCGGATTGGACGGCGCAACGGCTATTATTCGGCTCGATTTTTCAATTTTTGCCTGTTTTCCACTGTTTCATTTTTCACGGACCTGTTTTCGATCCCAATTAAGGTAACTGAGGTCATTTTAGAGTTGTATTTCACATTATTAATTTTATTTTTAATTTAATTGTGAAATACTAACAAAAAGTGACGAACAGTGTGATAGGAAACAAACCCTGGCGACCTTTGGAGCAGCGAGGAACGAGATCTTACATTTAGCATAATTAGAGAGAACTCCAACTAAGGCTAACCAAGTAAGTGACCTTACTATAAGATAAGCTAGAAATTTTATGTGTTACAATTATGATGTACGAGTTGTATCGTAGGATGTCATATACTAGTATATGATACTGTATAAGTTATGATGCTTGATGATGTGCGTAATATATATATCGATGAATGACGTACTTGATATGTTTGATGCAATTTATGGAAATATGATGGTTATGATGATTATGATGATTGTATGACGTTTGTCTTAATATGTTGATATTTTTCATATTAAGCATGATATATGATGATTAGTCTCATGTTGCATCATGTCGATAGACCGACATAGGACACAACCCTAATAGCATGAAAATGATATTAATATAAATATTCAATGTGGATGTGTTACTTAATGTAACAAAGAGATGAGACTAGAGGGTTGTGTCACTAGAGATGATAAGATGGAAACTAGAAACCTCATGGATGTTGTCTGTTTATAAGCATAGAGATACTTCCTCAGAGACAATGAGGGTAGACGCATATGTTAGGATAATAAGGGTATTCATTGAGAGCATGACACCAAGGGGTTCCATTGACCTTCGGACGTCGCTATAGGTTAGCTTAATCAGAAAGGGTCTAGGGGTGTGCAAGCCCCCTCGAAATTCACACTTACACGTGTGGGTCGTGTGTTGGAAAGTACTATACATCCATAATATTAGTTTGAGACTGGAGGCCACCCTTAGAGAGTAGAGATAGGTTCGAAGAGCATGATTGCATGTGTTTGTTAGGTTTTGCCAGAAGAATAACTAAGTCATAAACATAAACAATTTGAGGTTGAAGTGATCATATTAAATATTTAATTTTGAATAACTAAGTCAAAATCTTTATTTAACTATTTTTGACGTAATCAAATTCTTGTAACAATTTCTCCCTTAAACTTATTCTTCTTCGTCAAGAATTAGTTAAGTTAGAAAAACTATGCACACCAAGTTCTTCACGCAACTTCCGAAATGCTTATTATTTTATAGGCTTTGTCAACAAATCAACAAGTTGATTTTAGGTACACAAATAATAAATCAACCATTCCTTCTTTTGTAAGATCTCTAAGAAACTGAAATCTTATTCTTACGTGTTTGGAACGTCTATGTAGAATTGAATTTTTTGATAACTCAATAGTTGAAATATTATCACACATTAGCTTTGTTTCTTCTATTTGAGAGTGACTATTCTCTTTAAGTATCCTCCTCATCCAAATAGCTTGACATTGCACATGCATTAGCAGCAACAAACTCAGCTTATGTGGTTGATAAGATGATTATAGACTGCTTATGAGAAGACCAAGCTACTGCTCCTACACTCATCATAAACACATAGCCTGAAGTACTTTTGCTATCTTCCATGTCTCTGGCATAGTCACTATCAGCAAATCCAATTAAATCACTAACTTCTCTCTTTTTATAAAATACACCATAATCTACCATATCTTTCATGTAACGACCTAAAATTTTCTACTTAATTTAAGGTCGCTACTATATACGTACCATAAACATTGAATGCAGAAGACTTCATTAAAATTTCATAAAACATAACCTTTATCTTAAAACACAGCCATGAACTTACGTGTTTCGAAAACATCTTTAAAACGACACAACAAAAGACCAAAATAAAATGAATAAGAGATTAAGTTAAAAACATCCTATTCTAGCCTAAGTCTAAGAAAATAAATACCACCACCCTATACATGTGCCATGGTCTCAAGTTGCGATGCCATCGTCAGCCGTACAGGAATGCATTGTCTTAACCTAAAAAATGTAGTAGCACATGACTTGAGTATTTAAAGAAATACACAGTAAGTGACCCCCCATCGGAGTTATACAACAATAACATGCAATGAACTGATGGGACCTATCTTTTGTTTCGTTTCATTTTCCCTACGGTACTATCCTAACAGGTAATCGTGGATGAGTACCATATACTCTACATAGCTCATACGTGCGAGTATGGGCTCACCAGCTACTTCGCACACTACTGGTCCACTTTCCTTATCCGGTGGGCATACTTTGAGAGCCCCTTATGCCGGGACCGGTTAAAACTAGTAACCATCACGGCAGAGCTATGCAAAGCATAACGATCGTTGTCCTGCCATTGGATGTACGCGTCCGTACCCTCGTGATGTGATAGGGGTATCCTCCCAGATGCATGAACACACATAATGCATGAGGTCCCCCTACTTCTACATTTATCATTAATGAACATAACCCCCCTGTCAAGTTCCATGCTTCATGTCATTCTCATTTTCAATTTACATTTCTTACATATTCTTATCGGGGTTATGATTCCAGATAGTTTATCGTGTTTCATGTCTTACAATTTATGTTGTTTACATTCAAACATTTCATACAATCATGCCATAACCAATCAAGAACAACATATCGTCACATGCATTATACATCACATCAGAATAAACAGCATACATAGCATACATTCATGTTCACATGACTACGTACTTAAGCACAATAATCTAGCATACAATTTAATGACACGTGCAAATCCACGGGTACGTGCCAACATACAACAAATAACGCGTAACATATGACGGGTGAGCCACTTACCTGGCTAGCTTAAGTCGTTGTCACGAATATATCTTTAATGAAAGTTTGATTCCATCCTTTGAAATCCGGGTCAACCTATATGAGCCCACGACATTAGTTTCGGGTTTGAACTCTACAACATTATTTCTCTAAATTACATTGGTCCATTGTTAAAAGTCTTGAAATGTTATATATTTATAATTTTATTTTTATTATTACTATTGTATAAGAAACTAGATACAACTATTTAAGTTATTATGGGCTTTACTACTATTTACTCTTGGTATTCACTTTTCCCTCCATATTTAGTTTGTGGTTCTTAATTCCCAAATCTTCACTTTTCCCTCCATATGTATTCCAAATTTCCAGTGGATCTCTATTTCCAAATCTTTCTTTATCCCAATGTTTCCTATTTCCTTTTTAGAAGTCTAATCCCAGTGTTTCTTATTTCCTTTTTAGAAGTTTTATTGGTCATTCTATCTTTAATCTATTCATTTTTCTACTGATAAAATTTAATCATCTAATATTACTAATTTGAGGTGATTTACTAGAATCGTATCAATGATTGACATTTAGTTTCTATGACTGACATTTAGTTTCTAACTCAAAGGTAGACCATTGTAATAATTCAATAAAGATCTAACTATAATTGGTTGTGATTTCTAAAAAATAGGATAAAAGAAAATGAAGATTTAATATATATCTTATTGATGAGATCTATCTTCACGTAAATCTTAACTACTTTAAGAAATGTTGTTTTTTTGTTTATTTATTTATTTATTTATTATATTATTTTAACTACTTTTTATAATTATTTTCATTTGTTTATTTCTTTATTTATTTTTGGGCTATTACATTTCAAGTACCTTAAAACCCTTTTAGTTTCTCCAAAATGTTGTTCTGTTGTACATGTCGTAAAAGGACTAATCAAACTTACAACAAACATGAGATTAGAATCAGTAGCTGTGAGATACATCAGACTTCCCACTATTTGTTTATACAAAGTTACATCTACTTTTGCACCATTTTCATCTTTGCCAATTTTCTGTCTTAGAACAATGGGATTACAAACAGAATTGTAATTCTCTATGCAAAATCGATTTAAAACTTCCACAGTATACTTTTTTTGACATATAAAAATATCATCTAATCTTACCTCTATTCTAAGAAAAAATCTCATCTGACCTAAGTCAGTCATATCAAATTTTTTTTTTTCATGGAACGTTTAAACTCCTCCAATAATTCTTCATCGTCTCCAATAAATAAAAGATCATCAATATAAATGCTTACAATAAGAGTTTTACCTCTCTTCCTCTTGATGAAGAGTGTATGCTCACTAGAATTGGTTTGAATCCTTCTTTAATGAAGTAGGATTCTATTCGACTAAACCATGTTCTAGGTGCTTGTTTTAATCCATAAAGAGCCTTTTTAAAGTTTGGACATCATCCCCTCACTTTCCTTCTTTTCATAGCCTTTTGGTTGTTCAACAAAAATATATTCTTTAAACTCACCATATAAAAAAGCTGATTTGACATCTAACTGATAGAATTTCCAATCTTTTTGAGCTGCAAAAGCAATTTCCAATCTTTTTGGGCTGCAAAAGCAATGATCATTCTCATAGTATCTATACTGGCCACAGGTGTGTACACTACCATATAATCAAATTTCATGCTCTTGTGTGTAATCTTTTACAACAAATCTTGCTTTGTATTTATCAACTTTTCAGACTCATTTAGCTTTGTGTTATAAATCCATTTCACTCCTATTTTCTTTGGTCCAATTGATAGAACCACCAAGTTCCATGTTTGATTTTTTTCAATAGATTTGATTTCTTCATCCATAGCCAATCTCTATTATGGGCTTTTGACAGCTTTCTCAAAATTCACAGGATCTGAAATCATCAACAAAGTCATATTTTCTTCATCCTCTTCAGATAAGCCTTCACCGGAATTATAATCTCCTAACCATAAAGGTAGATGTCAATTTCTCCCTTCCCTTATTGTCAAATATGGTGCAATAGCTACTGAAAAATTATTTTCAGCAACTGGTTCAATTGTTTCAGCAACCGGTTCAGTGGTTTCTTTTGTGATTTTCCCTTCTTCGTTTTTAGCAACTAATTCAATTGTTTCAGCAGCTAGTTCAGTCGTTTCCTCCGTGATTTCTCCTTCTTCGGATGTGTTCTTATCAATTTCAATATTTTCCCCCAGTCCAATTTTGTTCAACCTTAAAAAAAATTTCAACCCCATTCACGATCTTCTTTGAAAGGTGCATTACAACTTACTATAATTTTATTTGTAGTTGGATCAAACATTCTATAGCCTTTGGATTCGTTGCTGACCAAAAATAAAACACATATTACACTTTATTTTAAAGTTGACTTCTCTTGGGATCTGGAATATGAACATGTCTCACACATCCAAAAACTCTGAAATAATCTACTAATGGTTTAACTTCTCTCCAAGCCTCTTCTCGTATGTCTTTTACTTCCAGAGTGGCGATCAAATCAAAATGTGAATCATCCACCTAACTTGCTTTAGGCAAGAAATTTTTAGGCACTTTTTTCTCTGTGAGCATAGCTCTTACCAAGTTCATAACAGTGCAATTTTTATGTTCGACCATTTCATTTTGTTGTGGGGTGTAGGCTGTGGTCAATTGTCTCTTCACTCCATGTTGTTTGCAAAAATCGTTGAATTCTCCTTCTCTATTTGTCCTTAAACATTTTATAGGCATTCCAATTTCTTTTTCCACCATTGTTTTGAAACATTTGAAATATAAAATGTTTCTAATTTTTCTACAAGAAAATAGCTCCATGTCTTCCTTGGAAAATCATCTATAAAGCACAACAAGTATTTTTTATGGTCACTTGAAGTTGGTGAAATTGGACCACATAAATCTCATGAAAAAGACCCAATTTTTTCGTTGCTCTCCATTTACCCATTTTTAGAAATTGACTCCAATGTTGCTTGCCTTTCATACAAGTCTCAGAGGTGGTGTTTGGAGCTACAATTTGCTGCAGGCCTTTCTCCATGTTTTTGTATTTCAAGGTGTACAAGCCTTTGTAGCCGAGATGACTATAACGATGATGCCAAAGTGTTATTGATCCGTATTTGAAACTTGGAGGCATATTCCTTCATTTGTTGTGGTAAATGGTTCAATACACAAAATAAAAGAACTTAGAAAGCGATGATAGAACATAAGGTCTAAGTTCTAAAGACAAAAACAAGAATCGAATCCAAGTATCTTATAGAAGAGACACAACTCATCAAATCCAATGACCAAATTCAAAATGGAAATCAGTTGTCCACTAATCATAGAGAATATATATTGCGAAAGTTTTATGAACTCAATCTCAAATTCACAGCAATCTAGAAGTTTTATTGTCAGTTTTAGCTCCCTCTATAAAACCTGAAGTAGGGGTTTTCGTTTGGAAAAAGAATGGAGCTAATTCGAGTCTTTAACTATGAGTTGTTACAGCCTTTAAAATTTTTGGTTTCTTACCATCAGATTCATTCCAAATTTGAGAGCCATAGTCAACCATTTTCCTTCAAACTTGCTTCTACCCCTTCTAAATGAGATTACTAACAAGTTTGGTGAAGAAATAAAGTGTTGAAGGTGCCTCAAACACAACTTTCCTATTTGGTCCACTATTAAAGGAAGAAGGTTGATGCTCGAACATTATATTAGAGCCTACACACAAATTTGTCAAGAGAAACATATCATGTTCTATTTTTGCACCTCCAAAGAATATTTCCATAGAAGACCACGAAGGTTAACAAGACTCAGAGCGTGTCCAATTGAAGAAAAATATTTTCGTGTAAAATTCTGGGGTAAGGATCGAAATCTTACTTACAATCCATTTTCTATAAAATTGAGTCTTTCTTTACCTTTACAAGATTAAGTGGAGCACTTTTGATGAAGAAATCGAGAGTTAATACGTCCTAGATCAGGTTACCTAAGGAAACAAAATTATGCATTCTTGAATAAGTTGCAAGACGGATGATCAAATTCAAAAATTAAAAGACGGATGATCAAATTCAAAAATTAAGACCACGCGGTTTAAGACATTGCTCCAAAACAAATCTTTTAGATTGAGGAAAATATAATGAAGAAATTTTTGTAGAGTTCAAACATTACTTTCATATTTGTATCAATCAGGTTATTGGATTCAAAGTCCAATGTCCTAACCACTAGACTATGGGACCACAAATATTTGTAAGATTTGTGTAAGAAATCTATGAACTTTAAAAAATAATATATTTGTTTCTTATAGATCGTAGGAGGGTAAGCACATGTAAATAAAATATATATGGTCAAGATTTAGATATGGTATCTATCCATCATTATCTCATATTTTGCATTACTACAATTTCATGTATGTACCTCGATTAGGAAAGGAGAATTAATGTACAAGAATCATATCACTACACCAAAAGCTCACTTGTAACAATTTTTTTTTATTGAATGTATTATTATTTTGTTCATTTATTTGATTTGGACATTAAAGAAATCCATGTGCAAAATATCATATCTTTTAGTTTTAAAAAGAGACACAGTTTGATTATTCTAAGATTATTTATTAGATTAGGTGTAATAACAATTATAGAAGGTTAAGGATAGACAATTTTAATTGATTGAAATCTATATTTTTTAGTACCCAAGTGGTTATTCCTCTACTTATACTTCCATTCACTACTTAAAGTCTTATATGTTCGAATTCTTTAGTTTTTTTTTGTTTTTTTTTTAGGTTGGGTAGAAATATATGGAGAAAGTGGATGATTAGATGTTATATACTAGATTTATGAAAACTATTCGGTACTAATTTATGTTATTTAATCATGAAAAAATTATGTTTTTTATTAAAATAAATCTCATTCTATCACAAAGGATAAGCTCAAATATTTATTCATATAGTTCCTATTTATTAAATGCATTACTCATCAATAAAAATAGGTAAATTAGTTTCTAAAAAAATAAATAATTAAAGCAAGTGCCTTAAGGAAAAAAAAGTCGTCGATGTTATTTTCAAGTAAGCATGCAGGTAATTTTAGTCGATACAATGTCTTCCGAGCTTCAATTTCCCTTTCAACTCCAGTATGGAACCTTTGAGTTAGGCGTGAGGGTTGTTATGGATGTGTCATTTGATAGTTTATTTGATTGTCTTGCCCAATGGCTATGTCCTATAGGAGGATGTTGATCATGCGGGTTGTCAGTGATTTTCAAAATAGCATGTAGGAGGCTCTTCATCGTGTTCTTTGTATGCTAAGGTATAATACTCTTTCTTTTCTTGTTTTGGTTCTTGTTGCAAGTACTTAGGCCCCTTTAGTTATGTTCTTGACTTGTGAATTCTTATCGTGATCTATCCTGAGGACCTTGGTCCTAGGATTCTGAGGTCTCAACCTTGGTCTTGATCTAAGAGCCTTAGTACTATGGTTCTGGGTTCTTGTTTTCATAATTTGGATCTTGATCCATGTTCTAGTCCTTGATCGTTGTCTCGTTCATGGTTACTTTTTAGGTTCTTGTTTCGTTCTCCAAGACACTCCCCATAGGATTTATGTTATCAGTCATGAACCTAACAACCTGTGTCCAAGGCTTCATACGTTCCAAGAAACATAGTCTAAACCTGCATCTAGGGCTTGCCATGTGATACGATCTGAAAACCTACCTCCAAAGCTTCTTACTTTCCAAGCGATGTAGTCTGATTCTGCATCCATGGCTTGCCTAGTGATACAACTTGAATACCTATGCCCAAGAATTCCTGTGTTCCAAGCGGCATAGTATGAATACCTACGCTCAAGGTTTAATACGTTCCAAGTAGCGGCATAGCAACGTAGTCTGAATACCTACGCTCAAGGCTTCATACATTATAAGCAGCGTAGTCTGAGTCATGAACATTCTGTACAGTGGGAGGTCTTAGGAGTTTCTTTAGTTTCTGTGTCTGAAGACCTTGATCCCTTACCCGTGAGTAGTACTTAGCATTCTTGTTACCTTGGTAGTCATAGAGTTTATAAGTTTCTTTATTTCTTGAGGCATAAGTTGTGACATGCCATCTTAAGCTTGTGAACCAAGCATAGTAGCATGCATGAGTTATTCTAAAAATTCATAGAGTCATAATATATTCTTTATAGGGTTCTAGAAGAATCTTGAATAGTCGGTAAGAATTCCTTGAGGTACTTTTCTTTAAGTGTTTATAAGGCCCTAACTTGGTTTAGGTTCCAAACATGCTCAAATAAACATAAAATCTTGAACGTACCTTCAAGTCCTTAGGAATAGACCATATAAAAAGTAGTAGGTCATTTGGAGTCTATTTAGATCTTGATATCATAAAGAGTCCGAGGGGCATTTTGATCATTTTATCCCCTAATTCTTAGTTCCGCTACTTAACATGTTCTAATGACTTTCAAACTTCACATCATTAAACATCATAAAATAAGATCTACTATAAAGTTTCATAATATTTTGAGGTCATTTAGAGCATGAACCGAAGATAACTTACCTTAAGGGTATTATGGTAATTTTACATCATTTCTTGGTTTATCTACTTAACCTTATCCAATCACCGCCAAATTTCATATATAATCTTAACATGTCATAGTATGCTCATAATTAAATTTTTATAGGCAACAGAGTTCATTTAGTGGATTATTTAAACGTTACTTAAATTCCAAGCAATTTGATCTATTCAGAGCCTTAACTCTCTGTTTTTGGTATTTTTCTTTCATAATTCTTTAAACCATACTTAGTTTAGAATTCATACAAAGATTCCAGTAATTCCTACAAGTATTTTTTAAGAAAAGTCCATGATGGGTACTTACCTCGTTGTCGATGTTTGGGACCTCCGTGGTCGTCGATGTTCTAGTTTCTGGAACCATAAAATATTTCATGAGAAATGGTCTGTACGAGAGTTTAAATTGAGAAAATCAATGGAGAGTCATTTTTTTTTATATGACATCGTCTAGATAGGAAGAAGACGCGCGCAACGCATAATGCCGCCACTTGAAAATTCTCCTCCACAACTCTGATCACAAGATTACTCCCCTCGATTTCTTCACGAAACTTGAAGATGGTGTTACAAGGGAGGGCTTGAGATTGGTTTCATACCTTCTCGTAGATCGTAACCTAAGTTATTAATCTCTAAAGTTCGTCGGAAATCTTTGTCCTTGCCGGAGCTCTACGAAAAAAAACTTATGAGCCAGCCGTTTCTAGAGGTTATTATGACCTGATTTCTTCATGGAACCTCTTCCTTATTCTTCCCTGAAGCTAAAGGATTTGGTTTAGAGAAACTTCTTTCGGTGTGTGTAACGCCCAAGGCCTCTAATAAGAGGTAATGTATAGTCCCTAATAGGTTGTACAAGGTTTTGGAAGCAAATAAATTGGAGAAAATTTTAGAAAATTTAATTTTTTCCAATTTTTATCAAACTTCCAAAAATTTAAATCATTAAGGGTATAGAAGTTTTGGAAAAATTCTAGATTTTGTTTTTTGAGAAAATAATATTAAAATAGTAAAAAATGGCCAAATTACCAAAAAGCCCCTGAAAAATATGGATAATTATAAAAATGCTCTTTTGGCTAGAACTCACAGCGACCCTCTACCCAAAATCTATTTAATCTCAAAATCTAGCGATTGGATCTCCTCCAAAATTGGACACAATTGTTCATAGATCATCTCATTCAGTGGCTAGAATTCAAAACTAAGGTCGGAAAGGCTCTAATCGGAGTAGATAATTTCGACGGAAGATCCAGAAAAATCAAGAATTGAATTAATGACAATTCTAGACGTTTGAGGATCATCCATCTATAAATTTTTGGGTAGGGACAACTAATAAGAGCAAGAATTTAGCTTAATCGAGTCCTTAATCGTGAGTTACGATTTTGGGTATCGCGAATATGGGAGCTACAGTTTATCATTCCTCCTCAAACTTATTTCTTCACCACGTGACTTCCGGTGAATGCGGGAATAGCCATGGAAATCAGGATAGGGCAGTAGTAGGCATTGATTTTCATTTAGTAGTTGATACGATGTTTATTTCTTTATTTTATTATTTTTTTTTTTTTGTGTGTGTGTGTTCAAAGACTATTGAAAACGGTCAACTATCTAGATATCTAGATATTTGCCTTATAATAAACAGTCAACTATCCTTAGCACCCCCCGTAAGCTGAGTGTCGGATTTGAACAAACGTGAAGCTTGGATCTGAAAAATTCGAAGAGAGGTCGAGAAATAATTTTTGTCAAGATGTCAGCAACTTGAAGATGGGAAGGTACATATTGTGTGCGAAGTTTGCCAGCTATAACAAGTTCTCGAAGAAAATAATAATCTAGTTCAACATGTTTAGCCCGCTTGTGACAAACAGAATTAGAGCTAAAAAAAAAAAAATAGCACTTTTGTTGTCAGATAAGAGTAAGGGTTGCTGTGAAATAGGGATCTTGAGGTCATGCAAAAGATGCATAACCCAAAGAAGTTCAGTAGTAGTCGTGACAAGAGCACGATACTCATATTCACAGTTGGAGCGTGAGACAATAGGTTGCTTTTTGGCACTCCAAGAAACGTGATTGTTACCAAGATAAATAGAATAGCCAGATGTAGAAGACCAGTATCGGGACAAGGAGCCCAGTCAGCTACCGAATAAGTGACTAGCGTACTAGGAATAGTGGATGAGCGAAAGGTAAGACCAAAGTGGAGTGTTCCTTTGACATAGCGAAGAATACATTTGACAGCAAGAAAGTGATCTGCAGTAGGGGCATGCAAGAATTGGCTGACAGAATTGACATTATAAGCAATATCTAGACGCGCAATAGTCAAGTACTAAAGGATGCTAACAAGAGATCTATAAAGAGTAGGATCACAGAAAGAAAAACTATCAGTAGTCAGGTGTTGAGAAACAACCATGGGAGTGTAGACTAGTTTGCTATCGAGAAACTGAGCATGAGTAAGAATATCTCGAGCATATTTTAACTGACTAATAAAGAGATCATCAAGAGTGGGTGAAACTTCAAGACCAAGAAAGTAACTGAGAGAACCCAAATTTTTTGTAGAAAACTCAAAATGAAGCTTGCGAGTAAAGCTGTGAATAAGAGATGAGTTGTTGTTGGTAACAATAATGTCATCAACATAAAGAAGCAAATAGATAAGGTTAGATTGCTGATAAAAGACAAAAAGGGACGTGTTAGCGCAACTGCAAGAAAAATCAAGTGTGAGAAGAAATGGGCTAAAATGCTGAAACCAGGCGCAAGAAGCATGCTTTAAGCCATAGAGGGCTTTCTTTAATAGACAAACATTAGTGAAAAATCGAGGATCAATATACCCAGGAGATCGTTCCATATGAACACTTTCAATAAAAGTTCCATTGAGAAAAGCATTCTTGACATCAAGTTGTCAATGAGTCCATTTATTTGTGACTGCAATAGAAAGCACAACACGAGAGAGTGGTAGCATTGAGAACCGGATTAAAAGTGTCAGTATAGTCAAGACCAGGAACCTGAGTATAACCTTTGACAACAAGACGAGACTTGAAATGCTCGACGGACCCATCAAGCAAATACTTAATACAAAACACCCATTTAGAGCCCACGATGTTGGTGTTGGAAGGGCGAGGAACCAAAGTCCAAGTATCATTTTGTTGTAAAGCTCGAATTTCTTCATCCATGGCAGCAACCCAAGCAGAATTCTTAGCCACATATTTGAATCCTTTTGACTTAGTGGATGCAAGAAAAGTAGAAAGAAGTTCAGATGAGCCCAAAATACCAAGATTTGCTGGATGACAAGTCTTAAATATACTAGCTTTGGCTCGTGTGATCATAGGATGAGAGCCCAAAGAAGAGGAATCAATAGTAGGTTCAATAAAGGTCGGATAAGAAGTCGAGGGTAGCAAAGCGGAACCTGCACAAGAAGTATCAACCTGCACAAACTCATCCACAAGGTCAGAAAAATATCATACGGGGATGAACTGGATCGAGGAATGCGTGATGATGAAGTGGTTGGGGGGGATGAATCAATATGATAAAGATGTGGTTTTAAAAAATTTGAAATATGAAAAGAGGAAAGAGGTTGGGTGTGGGAGCTAGGGATAGCAGGAAAGTGAGTTTCATCAAATTGAGTATGAAGGGTGATATATAGCTTAGTGGTGGGGGATCAAGATAGCAGAATCCTTTATGAGCAGGATTATAACCTAAAAAATACAAGGAATGCTGCAGGGAGAAAGCTTATTAGGCATATAATCACGCAAGTAAGAATAAAAATGACAACCAAAGGGATGAAAATTGTCATAATGCGTAGAGTAGCCACAGAGGAGTTCAAAGGGTGACTTACCTCCAAGAAGTGAAGTAGGCAACCAGTTGATAATATAAGCTGTGGTGCTGATGGTGTCAACCCAAAAAATGAGGAGAAAGGGGAGTGAAAGAGAAGAGCAAAGCCAGTCTCAGTCACATAACGGTGTTTTCTCTCAGCACGACCATTTTGAGTAGGTGTATATGAACAAGGGAGTTGATGGTGGATACCAGAAGTACGTAAATGAGTTTTGAAACAAGTGCTAGTAAATTCGGTACCTCCATCACTTTGAAATACCTTGATACGAGAAGAATATTTCTTTTTCAAAAATTTTTGAATTTGAAGAAAAATATCAAAGAAATCAGATTTAAATTTTAAAGGGTAAAGCAAAGTGAATCGAGAATAATCATCAATAAAAATAACATAGTAAAGAAAACCCAAATTTGATTTGACGGGGGAGGGACCCCAAAGATCACAATGAATAAGATCTAACACATGAGACAATCTACGTTCATTGCAGAAATAAGGCAATCGATGACTTTTCGCAAGTTGACAGGTACTACATAGTGATGGAGAAGACAATAAAGACGTAAGAGAACCTTTTCTATTTAAAAAAGAAATAAAGAATTATTAACATGACCTAGGCGAGCATGCCATAAATCATATGAAGCACGTAAAGATTTTGTTTCTAAGATCTGAAATAAAAGCAGAGTTGTCGTGCTCCAGCACATATAGCCCTCCATCTCTTTTAGTGATTGCCACCACCCTTCCTATTTGACAATTTTGGATAGTAAGAGGATTATTAGTAAATGTAACGGAGAGAGAAAAATAAGACATTAATTTACAGATTGAAAGAAGATTTTGAGTGATATGAGCGACAACCAAGATATCTAATAAGTGAATATTTTAAACAGGAGAAAGAGTACCGGTGTGGGTAATGGGTAGGAATGCACCGTTTCCTACGATCATAGAGTCCTTACCCATGTAATTTTTAGACTGATCCAAAATAGATGGGTTGATGGTCATATAGAATGAAGCCCCGGTATCCAGAAACCAATTAGCAGCATCAGGTCCAGCAATAGAATAGGACGTGTTGAATGCTTTAGCAAGGTGAGCATGAGTAGAATCAGGTCGAACATACTATTGGTTGCAGAAGTCAACATAATGACCCTCTTTGCGGAATATATTATTTCTTATCAAACGAGAGAAAAAAGAATCCAATTCCAAATTTTATTGTTGGGGAACAAACCAAAATCATCCGGTTCACCACTACCGAATTTATAATTCAAAAGAAAATTAAAAATCGTCGTTGGGGAGAGAAAACTCGCGGGAGTACTCACCACTTTACAACGACGACTTTTGAAAAATATAATATTCTTCAACACACAAAATTTTATCAATCGCCTTTACAAAAACTAATCCAATTTTGAATCAGACTAAAATGGTCAAAACAAGATTTAACTTGTTATTGTTCGAGATCAAACTCAGGTCACTCTAAGTGACAAGCAAGAATGCTCACCCTTGTATTACAACGACCTCTGGAACATAATAACTCGAGTGAGAAGCGGATATACTCTCCACTATACCACTACAACGACTCATAAAAAATAAATTATTCGTTAACGCTCTAGATGGATATACTCTCCACTATACCACTACAACGACTCATAAAAAATAAATTATTCGTTAACGCTCTAGATTTTACCAAGCGTCTTTAGAAAAAGTGATCCATTGTCAACGCTCTAGATTTTATCAATCGATGATTCGGAACAAGTAATCCAATTTCGAATCTGGAGAAAATTGTCCAAAGAAAACTAAGCTTATTTGTGTCTGGGTTCAAACTCAAGTTTCTCGAGTGACAAGCGGGAATACTCACTACTGTATTACATCGACCTCTGAAAAATATATTATTTGATAACACACGAGAGAAAAATGAATCCAATCCCGAATTTCGTTGTTGGAGAACAAACCCAAATCATCCGGTTCACCACTTTCGAATTTCGAATTCAAAAGAAAATTAAAAATCGTCGCTGTGGGAGATTAAACTCGCGGGAGTACTCACCACTCTACAACGATGACTTTCGAAAAATATAATATTCGTCAACACACAAGATTTTATCAATCGTCGTTACAAAAAGTAATCCAATTTAGAATCAGACTAAAATGGTCAAAACAAGATTTAACTTGTTATTGTTCGAGATCAAACTCAGGTCACTCGAGTGACGAGCAGGAATGCTCACCCTTGTATTACAACGACCTATGAACATAATAACTCGAGTGACAAGCAGATATACTCCCCACTGTACAACTACAACGACTCATAAAAAATAAAATATTTGTTAACGCTACAGATTTTACAAATCGTCTTTAGAAAAAATGATCCATTGCAAACACTCTAGATTTTTTGAATCGAATATTCGTAACAAGTAATCCAATTTCGAATCCGGTGAAAATTGTCAAAAGAAAACTAAGCTTATAATTGATTCGTAACAAGTAATCCAATTTCGAATCCGGTGAAAATTGTCAAAAGAAAACTAAGCTTATAATTGTCGGGGTACAAACTCAGGTCCCTCGAGTGAAAAGCGGGAATACTCACTACTATATTATATTGACCTCTGAAAAATATATTATTTGTTAACACACGAGAGAAAAAGGAATCTAATCCCAAATTTCGTTGTTGGGGAACAAACCCAAATAATTCGGTTCACCACAACCGAATTTCGAATTAAAAAGAAAATTAAAAATCGTCCCTGTGGGAGATTAAACTCGCGGGAGTACTAACCACTCTACAACGAAGACTTTCAAAAAATATAATATTCGTCAAAACACAAGATTTTATAAATCGCCGTTACATAAAGTAATCCAATTTAGAATCAGACTAAAATTGTCAAAACAAGATTAAACTGGTTATTGTTCGGGATCAAACTCAGGTCACTCGAGTGACGAGCAGGAATGCTCACCCTTTTATTACAACGACCTATGGAACATAATAACTCGAGTGACAGGCGGATATACTCCCCACTTTACCACTACAACGACTCATAAAAAATAAAATATTTGTTAACGCTACAGGTTTTACTAATCGTCTTTAAAAAAAGTGATCCATTGTCAACCCTCTAGATTTTATCAATCGAAGATTCGGAACAAGTAATCCAATTTCGAATCCGGAGAAAATTGTCCAAAGAAAATTAAGCTTATTAGTGTCCGGGTTCAAACTCAAGTTTCTCGAGTGACAAGCGGGAATACTCGCTACTGTATTACATCGACCTCTGAAAAATATATTATTTGATAACACACGAGAGAAAAAGGAATCCAATCCCGAATTTCGTTGTTGGGGAACAAACCCAAATCATCCGGTTCACCACTTTCGAATTTCGAATTCAAAAGAAAATTAAAAATCGTCGCTGTGGGAGATTAAACTCGCGGGAGTACTCACCACTCTACAACGACGACTTTCGAAAAATATAATATTCGTCAACACACAAGATTTTATCAATCGCCGTTACAAAGAGTAATCAAATTTAGAATCAGACTAAAATTGTCAAAACAAGATTAAACTGGTTATTGTTCAGGATCATACTCAGGTCACTCGAGTGACGAGCAGGAATGCTCACCCTTTTATTACAACGACCTATGGAACATAATAACTCGAGTGACAGGCGGATATACTCCCCACTTTACCACTACAACGACTCATAAAAAATAAAATATTTGTTAACGCTACAGGTTTTACTAATCGTCTTTAAAAAAAGTGATCCATTGTCAACCCTCTAGATTTTATCAATCGAAGATTCGGAACAAGTAATCCAATTTCGAATCCGGAGAAAATTGTCCAAAGAAAATTAAGCTTATTAGTGTCCGGGTTCAAACTCAAGTTTCTCGAGTGACAAGCGGGAATACTCGCTACTGTATTACATCGACCTCTGAAAAATATATTATTTGATAACACACGAGAGAAAAAGGAATCCAATCCCGAATTTCGTTCGACCTCTGAAAAATATATTATTTGATAACACACGAGAGAAAAAGGAATCCAATCCCGAATTTCGTTGTTGGGGAACAAACCCAAATCATCCGGTTCACCACTTTCGAATTTCGAATTCAAAAGAAATTTAAAAATCGTCGCTGTGGGAGATTAAACTCGCGGGAGTACTCACCACTCTACAACGACGACTTTCGAAAAATATAATATTCGTCAACACACAAGATTTTATCAATCGCCGTTACAAAGAGTAATCAAATTTAGAATCAGACTAAAATTGTCAAAACAAGATTAAACTGGTTATTGTTCAGGATCATACTCAGGTCACTCGAGTGACGAGCAGGAATGCTCACCCTTTTATTACAACGACCTATGGAACATAATAACTCGAGTGACAGGCGGATATACTCCCCACTTTACCACTACAACGACTCATAAAAAATAAAGTATTTGTTAACGCTACAGGTTTTACTAATCGTTTTTAGAAAAAGTGATCCATTGTCAACCCTCTAGATTTTATCAATCGAAGATTCGGAACAAGTAATCCAATTTCGAATCCGGAGAAAATTGTCCAAAGAAAATTAAGCTTATTAGTGTCCGGGTTCAAACTCAAGTTTCTCGAGTGACAAGCGGGAATACTCGCTACTGTATTACATCGACCTCTGAAAAATATATTATTTGATAACACACGAGAGAAAAAGGAATCCAATCCCGAATTTCGTTGTTGGGGAACAAACCCAAATCATCCGGTTCACCACTTTCGAATTTCGAATTCAAAAGAAATTTAAAAATCGTCGCTGTGGGAGATTAAACTCGCGGGAGTACTCACCACTCTACAACGACGACTTTCGAAAAATATAATATTCGTCAACACACAAGATTTTATCAATCGCCGTTACAAAGAGTAATCAAATTTAGAATCAGACTAAAATTGTCAAAACAAGATTAAACTGGTTATTGTTCAGGATCATACTCAGGTCACTCGAGTGACGAGCAGGAATGCTCACCCTTTTATTACAACGACCTATGGAACATAATAACTCGAGTGACAGGCGGATATACTCCCCACTTTACCACTACAACGACTCATAAAAAATAAAGTATTTGTTAACGCTACAGGTTTTACTAATCGTTTTTAGAAAAAGTGATCCATTGTCAACCCTCTAGATTTTATCAATCGAAGATTCGGAACAAGTAATCCAATTTCGAATCCGGAGAAAATTGTCCAAAGAAAATTAAGCTTATTAGTGTCCGGGTTCAAACTCAAGTTTCTCGAGTGACAAGCGGGAATACTCGCTACTGTATTACATCGACCTCTAAAAAATATATTATTTGATAACACACGAGAGAAAAAGGAATCCAATCCCGAATTTCGTTGTTGGGGAAAAAAATATATTATTTGATAACACACGAGAGAAAAAGGAATCCAATCCCGAATTTCGTTGTTGGGGAACAAACCCAAATCATCCGGTTCACCACTTTCGAATTTCGAATTCAAAAGAAAATTAAAAATCGTCGCTGTGGGAGATTAAACTCGCGGGAGTACTCACCACTCTACAACGACGACTTTTAAAAAATATAATATTAGTCAACATACAAGATTTTATCAATCGCCGTTACAAAAAGTAATTCAATTTAGAATTAGACTAAAATTGTCAAAAGAATATTAAACTTGTTATTGTTCGGGATCAAACTCAGGTTACTAGAGTGACGAGCAGGAATGCTCACCCTTGTATTACAACGTCCTCTGGAACATAATAACTCG
Source organism: Cucurbita maxima (assembly GCF_002738345.1). Lineage (NCBI taxonomy): Eukaryota > Viridiplantae > Streptophyta > Magnoliopsida > Cucurbitales > Cucurbitaceae > Cucurbita > Cucurbita maxima. The sequence continues at coordinate 333,668 of NW_019272098.1, read as the reverse complement.
AGTGACAAGCGGATATACTCCCCACTTTACCACTATAACGACTCATAAAAAATAAAATATTTGTTAACGCTACAAATTTTACCATTCGTCTTTAGAAAAAGTGATCCATTGTCAACGCTCTAGATTTTATCAATCGAAGATTCGGAACAAGTAATCCAATTTCGAATCCGGTGAAAATTGTCAAAAGAAAACTAAGCTTATAATTGTCAGGGTTCAAACTCAGGTCCCTCGAGTGATAAGCAGGAATACTCACTACTGTATTATATCGACCTCTGAAAAAATATATTATTTGTTTACACACGAGAGAAAAAGGAATCAAATCTCGAATTCAAAAGAAAATTAAAAATCATCGTTGTGGGGGATTAAACTCGCGGGAGTACTAACCACTCTACAACAACGACTTTCGAAAAATATAATATTCGTCAACACAAAAGATTTTATCAATGGCCGTTACAAAAAGTAATCCAATTTAGAATTAGACTAAAATTGTCAAAAAAGGATTAAACTTGTTATTGTTCGGGATCAAACTTAGGTCACTCGAGTGACGAGCAGGAATGCTCACCTTTGTATTACAACGACCTATGGAACATAATAACTCGAGTGACAAGCGGATATACTCCCCACTTTACCACTACAACGACTCATAAAAAATAAAATATTTGTTAGCGCTACAGATTTTACCAATCGTCTTTAGAAAAAGTGATCCATTGTCAACCCTCTAGATCTTATCAATCGAAGATTCGGAACAAGTAATCCAATTTCGAATCCGGTGAAAATTGTCAAAAGAAAACTAAGCTTATAATTGTCGGGGTTCAAACTCAGGTCCCTCGAGTGACAAGCGGGAATACTCACTACTGTATTATATCGACATTATATCGACCTCTAAAAAATATATTATTTGTTTACACATAAGAGAAAAAGGAATAAAATCTCGAATTTGTTGTTGGCGAACAAACCATAATCATCCGGTTAACCACAACCGAATTTGAATCCAAAGAAAATTAAAAATTGTCGTTGTGGGGGATTAAACTCGCGGAAGTACTAACCACTCTACAACGACTTTTGAAAAATATAATATTAGTCAATACACAAGATTTTATCAATCGCTGTTACAAAAAGTAATCCAATTTAGATTCAGACTAAAATTGTCAAAACAAGACTAAACTTGTTAATGATCGGGATCAAACTTAGGTCACTCGAGTGACGAGCAGGAATGCTCACCCTTGTATTACAACGACCTATGGAACAAAATAACTCGAGTGACAAGCGGATATACTCCCCAGTGTACCACTACAACGACTCATAAAAAATAAAATATTTGTTAACGCTCCAGATTTTACCAATCGTCTTTAGAAAAAGTGATCCATTGTCAACGCTCTAGATTTTATCAATCGAAGATTCGGAACAAGTAATCCAATTTCGAATCTGGTGAAAATTGTCAAAAGAAAACTAAGCTTATAATTGTCGGGGTTCAAACTCAGGTCCCTCGATTGACAAACGGGAATACTCACTACTGTATTATATCGACCTCTAAAAAATATATTATTTGTTTACACACAAGAGAAAAAGGAATAAAATCTCGAATTTGTTGTTGGGGAACAAACCCAAATCATCCCGTTAACCACAACCGAATTTGAATTCAAAAGAAAATTAAAAATTGTCGCTGTGGGGGATTAAACTCGCGGAAGTACTAACCACTCTACAACGACGACTTTTGAAAAATATAATATTAGTCAATGCACAAGATTTTATCAATCGCTGTTACAAAAAGTAATCCAATTTAGATTCAGACTAAAATTGTCAAAACAAGACTAAACTTGTTATTGTTCGGGATCAAACTCAGGTCACTCGAGTGACGAGCAGGAATGCTCATCCTTGTATTACAACGACCTCTGGAACATAATAACTCGAGTGACAGGCGGATATACTCCCCAGTGTACCACTACAACGACTCATAAAAAATAAAATATTTGTTAACGCTCCAGATTTTACCAATCGTCTTTAGAAAAAGTGATCCATTGTCAACGCTCTAGATTTTATCAATCGAAGATTCGGAACAAGTAATCCAATTTCGAATCTGGTGAAAATTGTCAAAAGAAAACTAAGCTTATAATTGTCGGGGTTCAAACTCAGGTCCCTCGAGTGACAAGCGGGAATACTCACTACTGTATTATATCGACATTATATCGACCTCTAAAAAATATATTATTTGTTTACACACAAGAGAAAAAGGAATAAAATCTCGAATTTGTTGTTGGGGAACAAACCCAAATCATCCCGTTAACCACAACCGAATTTGAATTCAAAAGAAAATTAAAAATTGTCGCTGTGGGGGATTAAACTCGCGGAAGTACTAACCACTCTACAACGACGACTTTTGAAAAATATAATATTAGTCAATGCACAAGATTTTATCAATCGCTGTTACAAAAAGTAATCCAATTTAGATTCAGACTAAAATTGTCAAAACAAGACTAAACTTGTTATTGTTCGGGATCAAACTCAGGTCACTCGAGTGACGAGCAGGAATGCTCATCCTTGTATTACAACGACCTCTGGAACATAATAACTCGAGTGACAAGCGGATATACTCCCCAGTGTACCACTACAACGACTCATAAAAAATAAAATATTTGTTAACGCTCCAGATTTTACCAATCGTCTTTAGAAAAAGTGATCCATTGTCAACGCTCTAGATTTTATCAATCGAAGATTCGGAACAAGTAATCCAATTTCGAATCTGGTGAAAATTGTCAAAAGAAAACTAAGCTTATAATTGTCGGGGTTCAAACTCAAGTCTCTCGAGTGACAAGCGAGAATTCTCACTATTGTATTACATCGACCGCTGAAAAATATATTATTTGTTAACACACGAGAGAAAAAGGAATCCAATCCCGAAGACATAGATGGTCGCGTTTATTACTCATACCGTAAATATGAGAGGAAATGTCTTATGCAATAGAAGAAGAACTAAGGAAAGAACTTTGAAGAAGACTAAGCACAAGACAAGAATAAAAATTAGAATACGGATGAAGACCCAAGTTTTTCGGACTTAGAACCGTGAACCTTAAAACTAAAGTTTTCAGATCAAAATACAGATTAAGACCTCATATCCTAGAGCCAAGTTTCATAGGGTAGATCCTGAAAAGAACTTAGAAAGCTATGATAGAACATAAGAGCCTAAGTTCAAATGACAAGAACAAGAATCGAATCCAAGTATCTTATAGAAGAGACACAATTTATCAAATCCAAAGACCAAAATAAAAATGGAAATCAGTTGCCCACTAATCTTAGAGAATATATATTGCAAAATTTTTATAAAACTCAATCTCAAATTCACGACAATCCAAGAGTTTTAATGTCGGTTTAAGCTCCCTCTATAAAGCCTGAAGTAGGGGTTTTCATTTGAAGCAAGAATCGAGCTAAGTCGAGCCTTCAACTGTGAGTTGTTATAGCCTCTTAGAATTTGGGTTTCTAAATCTCGGATTTCTTACAAATTTATGTGCCATAGTCAACCATTTTTCTTCCAACTTGCTTCTACACGGCTAAATGAGATTATCCACACGTTTGGTGATGAAATAAAGTGTTGAAGGTGCCTCAAACACAGCTTCCAAATTTTGTCCGCCATTAAAGGAAGAAGGTCGAAGCTCGAACATTAAATTTGAGCCTACATACAAATTTGTCAAGAGAAACATATCCTCTTCGATTTTTGCACCTCCAAGGAATATTTCCATAGAAGACTGTGAAGGATAATAAGACTCAGAGTGTGTCCAATTGAATAAAATTATTTTCGTGTAAAATTTGAGGGTAAGGATCGAAATCTTACTTATAATCCATTTTCTTCAAAATTGAGTCTTTGTTTAGCTTTAGAAGATTAAGTTGAGTGCTTTTAGGAAGAAATCATACGTCCTAGATCAAGTTGCCTAAAGAAACAAAATTATGCTTTCTTGAATAAGTTTGAAGGCCTATATGATCAAATTCCAAAAATTGTTCCAAAACAATATCTAATATGTCGAAGAAATATGAAAAAGGTCCCATGAGATTTGAACCAATGTTATTGAATTCAAAATTCAATGTCCTAACCACTAGACTATGAAACCACAAATACTTGTAGGGTTTGTGTGTAATAAATCTATATGTGTCTTTGTTTTTAGCTTTATGTCTTTGTTTTTAGCTTTATATTTGATAGAGTTTCATGACTTAAATATGATATATGGGTATATAACTCGAGCTACAATACACTTAAAAGGCATAGATATGATATCTATCGGTCATTATATCATAGAAGATAAACATGAACATGGTTTAGAAAAAAGTTTGGGGCATTCCGGAATCATACCACTAGACCAAATGCCCACTTGTGACAAACTTTTTTATTGAATATATTATTGTTTCATTCATTTATTTGATTTGGATATTAATGAAATCCATGAGCAAGTATTATAATCCTATCTTCTAGTTTTAAATGGATGGAACTAAAATTATTTATACTAATAGGTGTAATAACAATTATAGAATGTTAAGATTTGGATCGACAATTTCAATTGATTAAAATCTATATTTTTTTTAGTACCCAAGTGGTTACTCCTCTACCTATATGTTCGAATTTATTTATTTATTTATTATTATTATTATTATTATTATTATTAAATTTTTTATACAAAATTTGTGAAAACAATTGGGTACTAATTTATGTTATCCATTCGCGAAAAAAATTATGTTTTTTGATTAAAATAAACTTCAAATAAGATCACATATTTATTCATATAGTTCCTATTTATTAAATGCATTACTCATCAATGAAAATGGGTAGGGTAGCTTCTAGGATAAAAACTAATTAAAGCAAATGCAAAACAGTGGATCTTATTTCCAAGTTAACATGTAGGCTAATAGCAGTCGATATAATGTCGGCAAAGCTTCCACTTTCCTTTCAACTCCAGTATGGAACCATTGAATTAGGCATGAGGTTTGTTGGGGATGTGTCACTTGATAGTTTGTTTGATTGCCCTACCCAATTACTCTGGCGCATGTACGTTATCATTGATTTCCATGATAACATGTAAAAGGTAGTGTGTTCGACTCCCACTATGATCATCTAAAACGTTAGATCTTAATTTGGAGAACGCATCTCCTCACTAAAGTCTCTTTATGCATTCATAAAAATGTAAACATTATTTAATTAATTCTAGAACAAAAATTTTAAATCATCTGGTATTGTGATGTAGTTGGTTATCACATTAGTCGGAAAAACGAAAACAAACTTGGCCCAATCTGTGCATGCTCCCACCTACAACCCACAACCCAAACAGACCCTTACCTACGTGCCTGCATCTCGAAAACAACCCATGCTCGGCCTGCTATGCCCCAACACTTGTTTCAACCAGACCTATAGCAGCCTAGCAGCCAAGCACCTATGCTCGACCGAAAGGCGCCTATACAAGCGGCAGCCTCTAGCCAACAACCAAACGGCTCGGCTCCACAACTCAGAACTTGCTCCTTCGGCTAGATAAAGGAAAATTAGCAAATTTCCACTGTTTCGACCATTCCAAAGCTGACTTTGACCATGTTTATGGAAAAAAGTTAGTATAAGCATAAATTTCTCAATATGTTGACTAAGGCCAACCAAGTAAATGGCCCTACCATCATTTCATTATGATATGAGATGTGAATATTTTAATAGAAAAGGACAACCGACAATAATTGGAGCAGCTTAGAGGAACGGGAGTGAACATACTCAAGTTAGGAAAAACGTCGTCTAAACCCTACCAAGTAAGTGGCGTATACAAGTTAGGAAAAATCTCGGCTAGGACCAACGAAGTAAGTGGCCCTACCGTCATTTGGTCATAATTTTATGTTGTATAATGACACGTGCTCGTGGTGGTATATGCAAACTGATATGAGATGATATGTGATTGTTATGTTGTGTTGAGTGAATTGATATGTTTGTGATATGATATGTTGAAGGCATGGCTCGTGATATGTTATGTGACTGTTATGATATATGATATGATATGAGCATGATGAGAATTGTTATGTCTGGAAGCATGAAAACGTTATGATATGACATATGTGTCTAATATGAATGATATGATATGATTGATATGCAAAACGACGAACTAGCATGAAATACAACCCTTATATGATATGTCAAGATACGATATTTTGAAGGCATGACTCGTGATATGTTATGTGACTGTTATGATATATGATATGATATGATATGTGCATGATGAGAATTGTTTGTCTGGAAGCAAGAAAACGTTATGATATGGCATATGTGTCTAATATGAATGATATCATATGATTGACATGCATAACGACGAACTAGCATGAAATACAACCCTTATATGATATGTTGAAGTAATGATATAATATGATTGACATGCAAAACGCGAACTATGTGTCTAATATGTAACGTTAGGATATGACATATGTGTACAATATCTCTAATATGAACGATATGATATGGCATGGTATATGCGTCCGTACTCATCATAATGGAAAAGTATCTAGATTTCAACCGAATAGAGCGCAAAGAAAATGAGTTCAGTCGAACAACATAGTGAGTCTAAGGAAGGATCAAGCTTGAAAGGAATGGGCGTAGGCTTAATAATGAACACCGCTTTTCGATATGAAATTAATGACTTAAAAGACAGATGGTAAACACACAGTTATGTATCAGGTCCACATACTTTCCATCACCGTATGATAAGTAGGAATTCAAACCAAAAGTATAAAAATATATATTTATATTAAATTATATGCATAAATTTAACAAATGGCTGTATAGCGCAATGGATTAGTGCGTTTTACTTCGGATTAGAAGGTCGTGGGTTCATAATTTTTTTATACCATGAATCTTTTGTAAATATGACTGATTTAGGGTCTCGTAGAACTACGAGACCAAGTTTTTTCAATACTCTCATCATCCACACCTCTAGACAAGCAAAGAGGAAGCTACCACAAATTCTACTTTTGTTGTGAACAAAGGAACTCCATGTTTTTTTTTTTTTTTTTTTGGAGAACCAAGACAGAGCTTCTTCCTTGAGTGGAAACACATAACCAAAAGTACTTCTCCTATCATCTATATCTTCTACATAATCATGCCAGTATATGCTATTAACTCTTTATTATCATCTTCCCGATAAAGAACTCTCAAATCCATAATGTCTTTCAATTATCTAATTTGCTTCGATTGAAAGGGTTCAAACATCATTTTCCCAAGTTATATAGTTGTCACTAGTAAGTAGTCAAATTTTTAGTGGCCAATAGGAATTTGAACTACAAAAGATTAGTATTCAAAATCTTTAAGTTTTAATACTTATGAACATGCTAGTTATTTACTATAATTGATGTTCTAAAAGTGTCTACGATCCGAATTGCTTCCGCATGTGTTATATTAACACCATCATTGGTATCAGAGCAAGTTTTAGGCACTTTATTTACATTAATTTGATCATGGTGGGTACCATTTCATGAATGAAATTTTGTGGTTGCTAAACTGGATGGTTTTGGTTTTGACATTTTTTTTTCTTTCATTTGATACAACTATTGTAATAAGCCTAATGTGTATGGGCTTTCATGAATGAAGAAAGGTCTGTAATTTTTATGGAGTCAATAGAGTTCATTCTAGGTTGTAATTGATCGGAAATGGAAGAGATAGCAAGCTGTGTTGGGTTTTATGTCCTAAAACTCATAGTTTGTAAACAAAAACATATTCTATTTTCAATAAAGTTATCATTGTTGTTTATTCAGTAAAGATTGTTATTGAATAAAGTGAACTTTACTATCATTAATCTAAATCCAATAAACTAAGAACACTCTGACTATAGTATGATTACTTGAACTATTTGTAGAGACATAAGAGTTGATCAAGTTCAAGTACATAGTCAAAATGATCTATAGTATAAGGATAAGGCTGAGTACCTTATTCTGGGGACACTATGGATGCAACCCACTTTTGTATATGATATAAACAATGTGATCACTAAAGTTGTACATGTAGAGACATGTGAGTGGGGTGTCCTATGCAATGAGTATTGCATAAGATCGGACCATGAAGAAAATCACTCTCACTTTATCATGTCGTTTACTATTGAGACTGATTTTCTTTTCATTCGATGACCTAGGTAACTCGATCTTAATCCTGAGCTAACCATGAACTCCTGTTTATTCGGAATTATCCTTTGATTTGCATGGGTGAGAGTGGTTCAAGTTTGCTGACTCAATAGGCCTCCCATTTCAAGGGCAAGACTGGGTAAATGGTTGGGGACATGGGGTGCAAGATGGATTCACTCCTACCCACTTTTAGGGATAGAAGAAAGGTCGTTCCCTAAAGTACTTACTCCAGATCTTGAACAAGGGGCCCCCACCCTCTCATTGGTCTGAAACGAATCTGGTTTACTGGTTGGACCACAAACCAATTGTTCATTAAAGGATCAGTGAGACATAAGAAACAAGAAGTAACTTTAGGGGTAAAACGGTAAATTGACCCAGCTCTAGTTACGAACAACCTGTGAATGATCGACTTACTAATCATGGTTATATCAAATGGACAGAAATATATCTATAGTGAGGGGACTGCAACTACTAGGCTATAGTGGAATGTCTTAGTAGTTAACGAATGTTGGTTAACGAGGTTAATGAGTTTAACCGGTTAATCTTGGATCGTTGAAGCCCATGATCTATAGATCCATTAGGTCCCTCTGCTAGCTCATATCAGACTAAACCATAGAACAATGTGACGAGTGAGTTCGAAATGTTCGAATTCAAATTAGGGAGAATGCGCTACATATATATACGATATATTTAACTGTATTTTTGTTTTATTTACGAATTAAACAAAAAGAGAGAATTGAGATATTTAAATATCTTAATCAAATATGTGTCGGAATTAATTGGGATTGGCATTTGAATTAATATTAAATATTAATTAAATAGTTTAATTAATCATTTAATATTACTTTAATTTGAAGTTAATAATTCAAATTGATTGTTGAATCAAAAGGAAGAAAGTCAAAACGTTGACTTCATTTAATGGAAAAAATCGATGTTAGTGGAATTTTGAGGTGTCAAAATTTGGTTTAACCAAACTTGGCCAAATAAACCCCCACAAATTTGAGTGAAATTTTGAGTGTCAAAATTTGGTTAACTTGATCATGTGGCACCTTAAAATTCAAATTAAAGTAACATAGATTTTTCCATTAAATGAAGTCAACATTTTGACTTTCTTCATTTTGATTCAACAATCAATTTGAATTATTAACTTCAAATTAGAGTAATATTAAATGATTAATTAAACTATTTATTTAATATTTAATATTAATTCAAATGCCAATCCCAATTAATTCCGACACATATTTGATTAAGATATTTAAATCTTATTTAAATATCTCAGATTCTCTCTTTTTGTTTAATTCGTAAATAAAACAAAAATGCGGTTAAATATATCGTATATATGTAGCGCATTCTCCCTAATTTGAATTCGAACATTTCGAACTCACTCGTCACATTGTTCTATGGTTTAGTCTGATATGAGCTAGTAGAGGGACCTAATGGACGTATAGATCATGGGCTTCAACGATCCAAGATTAACCGGTTAAACTCATTAACCTCGTTAACCAACATTCGTTAACTACTAGGACATTCCACTATAGCCTAGTAGTTGCACTGCCCTCACTATAGATATGTTCGTAACTAGAGCTGGGTCAATTTACCATTTTACCCCTGAGCTTACTTCTTGTTTCTTATGTCTCACTGATCCTCTAATGAACAATTGGTTTGTGGTCTAACCAATAAACCGAATCCATCTTAGGCCCATGAGAGGGTGGAGCCCCTTGTTCAAGACCTAGAATCAGTACTTAAGGGAAGTACCTCTCTTCTATCCCTAAAAGTGGGTAGGGGTGAATTCCATCTTGCACCCCACGTCCCCAGCCATTTACCCAGTCTTATCTCTGAAATGGGAGGCCTATTGAGTTAGCGAACTCAAGCCACTCTCACCCATGCAAATCTAACGATAATTCTAAATGAACAGGAGTTCAAGGTTAGCTCAGGATTAAGATCGAGTTACCTAGGTCATCGAATGAAAAGAAAATCCGTCTCAACAGTAAACGACATTAAAAAATGAGAGTGATTTTCTTCATGGTCCGATCTTATGCAATACTCATTGCATAGGACGCCCCCACTCATATGTTTCCACATGTACAATTTTAGTGATCACATTGTTTATATCATATACAAAAATGGGCCGCATCCATAGTGTCCCCAGAATAAGGTACTCAGTCTTATCCTTATACTTGAACTTGAACAACTCTTATGTCTCTACATATAGTTCAAGTAATCATACTATAGCCAGAGTGTTCTTAGTTTATTGGATTTAGATTAATGATCATAAAGTTCACTTTATTCAATAACAATCTTTACTGAATAAACAACAATAATAACTTTATTGAAAATATAATACGTTTTCGTTCACCAACTATGAGTTTTAGGACATAAAACCTAACAATTTTAACGTTACTTAAATCCCGAGCAATTTGATCGGTTCATAGCCTTAACTCTCGGTTCTTGATATTTTTCTTTTATAATCCTTTAGTCATACTTAGTTTAGGGTACATACAAAGATTTAAGTAATTCCTACAAGTATTTTTTTAAAAAAATCCATGATGGGTACTTACCTCGTCGTCGATGTTCGGGACCTCCGTCATCGTCGATGTTCTAGTTTCTGGAACCATAAAATATTTCATGAGAAATGGTCTGTAAGAGAGTTAAAATTGAGAAAAATAAATGGAGAGTCATTTTTTTTATATGACTAGATAGGAAGAAGACGCGCGCAATGCATAATGCCACCACTTGAAAATTCTCCTCCACAACTCCGATCACGGGATTTCTCCCCTCTATTTCTTCACGAAACTTGAAGATGGTGTTACAAGGAAGGGCTTGAGATTGGTTTCATACCTTCTCATTGATCGTAACCTAAGTTAATAATCTCTAAAGTTCGTCGGAAATCTTTTTCCTTGTCGGAGCTTTACCAAAAAAAACTTATGAGGCAGCCATTTCCAGAGGTTATTAGGACTCGATTTCTTCATGGAACCTCTTCTCTATTCTTCCCTGAAGCAAAGGGAATTGGTTTAAAGAAACTTCTTTCGGTGTGTGTAATACCCAAGGTTGTACTAGGTTTTGGAAGCAAATAACCACGAAAATTGGAGAAAATTTTAGAAAATGGAATTTTTTCCAATTTTTATCCAACTTCCAAAAATTTTAAATTCTAATAGAGCTAATTTGAAGGTGCACATGAAAGGGAAAATGATCATTAAGAGGTATAGAAGTTTTGAAAAAATTATAGATTTTTTTTTTTTGTTTTGAGATAAAAGAAAATTGTCAATTATCAAAATGCCCTAAAAAATATGAATAATTACAAAAAGACCCTTTTGGCTAGAATCAAAACTTTCATAGTGACCCTCTACCCAAAATCTATTTAATCTCAAAATCTAGCCATTTGATCTCCAAAATTGGACACAATCTAGAACGTTCATAGATCATCTCATTCAACGGTTAGAATTCAAAACTAAGGTCGGAAAGGCTCTGATTGGAGTAGGTATTTTCGGCGGCAGATCCAGAAAAATCAAGAATGGAATTAATGACAATTTTAGACGTTTGAGGATCATCCATCTGTAAATTATTGGGTAGGGACATAAAAGCAAGAAGTTAGCTTAATCGAGTCCTCGATCGTGAGTTACGATTTTGGGTATCGTGTTCTTGGGTTTTCCTCGAATTTGGGAGCTATCGTTTATCATTCCTCCTCAAATTTGTTTCTTTACCACGTGACTTACGGTGAATGCTGGAACAACCATGGAACTCAGGATAGGGTAGTAGTATGCATTGATTTTCATTTAGTTGTTGATACGATGTTTATTTCTTTATTTCTTTCTTTGTTTCTTTTTTTTTTTTTTTTTTTTGTTCAAAAACTATTGAAAATGTTTTCTAAAATCACCCCACCTAAATGAGGTGAAAGTTCTTCATTTATAATAATTTACAGAATAGAGATATATGGTAAATTAAAAATAATATGGAATGAGCAATAAAAGAAAAGAATAATAAATTAATACAATATATTTTCCTTTAATAAAACGGAAAATATGGTAAGCCTTAATGTAAGGCAAATATGATATTTGTCTTATAATAAACGGTCAACTAACCTTAACAACCCCCGCAAGCTGACCGTCGAATTTGAACAAACGTGAAGCTTGGATCTGAAAAATTCGAAGAGAGGTCGAGAAATGCTTTTTGTGAAGATATCAGAAACTTGGAGATAGGAAGGTACATATTGTGTGCGAAGTTTTCCAGCTATAACAAGTTCTCGAAGCAAATGATAATCTACTTCAACATGTTTAGCCCGCTTGTGAGAAACGAGATAACAGCTAAAAAAAAAAATAGCACTTTTGTTGTCACATAAGAGCAAGGGCTGCTGTGAAATAAAGATCTTGAGATCATGCAAAAGATGTGTACCCCAAAGAGGTTCAGCAGTGGTGACAAGAGCACGATACTTAGATTCTCAGCTGAAGCGTGAGACAGTAGATTGCTTTTTGGCACTCCAAGAAATGTGATTGTTACCAAGATAAATAGAATAGTCGGATGTAGAGCGACGAGTAGACAACTAGCCCAGTCAGCTGCCGAATAAACGACTAGCGTACTAGGAATAGTGGATGGACGAAAGGTAAGACTAGAGTGGAGTTTTCCTTTGACATAGCGAAGAATACATTTGACAGCAAGAAAGTGATCTACATTAGGGGCATGCAAGAATTGGCTAACATAATTGACATTAAAAGCAACATCTAGACGTGTAATAGTCAAGTACTGAAGGGCGCCAACAAGAGATCTATGAGTGTAGGATCAGAGAAAGAAGAACCATTAGCAGTCAGGTGTTGAGAAACAACCATGGAAGTGTAGACTAGTTTGCTATCGAGCAACTGAGCACGAGTAAGAATATCTCGAGCATATTTTAACTGACTAATAATAGATCATCAGGAGTGGGTGAAACTTCAAGACTAAGAAAGTAACTGAAAGAACCCAAATTTTTGGTAGCAAACTCAGAATGAAGCTTGCGAGTAAAACTGTCAATAAAAGATGAATTGTTGCTGGTAACAATAATGTCATCAACATAACGAAGCAAATAGATAAGGTTAGATTGCTGATGAAAGACAAAAAGGGGCGTGTCAGCATGACTGCAAGAAAAATCAAGTGTGAGAAGAAATGAGCTAAAATGCTGAAACCAGGCACGAGGAGCATGCTTTAAGCCATAGTGGGCTTTCTTTAATAGACAAACATGAGTGGAAAATCAAGGATCAATATACCCAGGAGATTGTTCCATATGAACACGTTCAATAAGAGTTCCATTGAGAAAAGCATTCTTGACATCAAGTTGTCGAAGAGGAAATTTATTTGTGACTGCAATACAAAGCACAACATGGGATAGTGGTAGCTTTGAAAACCGGACTGAAAGCGTCAGTGTAGTCAAGACCAGGTACTTGAGTATAACCTTTGACAACAAGACGAGCCTTGAAATGCTCGACGGATCCATCAAGCAAATATTTAATACGAAACACCCAGTTAGAGCCCACGATGTTGGTGTTGGCAGGGCGAGGAGCTAAAGTCCAAGTATCATTTTTTTGTAAAGCTCGAATTTCTTCATCCATGGCTGCAACCCAAGCAGGATTCTTAGCCGCAGATTTGAATCCCTTTGGCTCAGTGGATGCAAGAAGAGCAGAAAGAAGTCCAGATGAGCCCAAAATACCAAGATTTGCTAGATGACAAGTCTTGAATATACTAGCTTTGGCTTGTGTGATCATAGGATGAGAGCCCAAAGAAGAGGAATCAACAATAGTTTCAATAGAGGTCGGATCAGAAGTCGAGGGTGGCAAAGCGAAACCTGCACAAGAAGTATCAACCTGCACAAACTCATCCACAAGGTCAGAACAAATATCACACGAGGATGAACTGGATCGAGTAATGTGCGATGATAAAGTGGTAGGGGGGGATGAATCAATATGATAAAGATGTGGTTTCAAAAAATTTGAAATATGAAGAGAGAAAAGAGGTTGGGCGTGGGAGCTAGGGATTGCAGGAAAGTGAGTTTCATCAAATTGAGCATAGCGGGTGATATATAGCTTAGTGGTGGCGGGATCAAGACAGTGGAACCCTTTATGAGCATGATTATAACCCAAAAAAATACAAGGAATATTGCGGAGAGAAAGCTTATTAGGCATATAATCACGCAAGTAAGGATAAACATGACAACCAAAGAGATAAAAATTGTCATAATGCAAAGAGTAGCCACAAAGGAGTTCAAAGGGTGACTTACCTCCAAGAAGTTGAGTAGGCAACCGGTTGATAATATAAGCTGCAGTGCTGAAGGCGTCAACCTAAAAAACGAAGAGAAATATGGGAGTGAAAGAGAAGAGCCAAGCCAGTCTCAGTCACATGACAGTGTTTTCTCTCAGCACGACCATTTTGAGTAGGTGTATATGGACAAGAGAGTTGATGGTGGATGCCAGAAATACATAAATGAGTTTTGAAACAAGTGCTAGTAAATTTGGTACCTCCATCGCTTTGAAATACTTTGATACGAGAAGAATATTGATTTTTAAAAAATTTTTGAAATTGAGGAAAAATATCAAAGAAATTAGACTTAAATTTTAAAGTGAAAAGCCAAGTGAATCGAGAATAATCATCAATAAAAATAACATAGTAAAGAAAACCTAAATTTGATTTGACGGAGGAAGGACCCCAAACATCACAATGAATAAGATCCAACACATGAGACGACCTACGTTCATTGCGAAAATAAGGCAATCGATGACTTTTCGCAAGATAACAAGTACTACATAGTGATGGAAAAGGCAATAAAGACCTAAGAGAACCTTTTCTATTTAAAAAAGAAATAAAAGAACGATTCACATGACCCAGGCGAGCATGCCATAAATCATATGAAGTACGTAAAGATTTGTTTCTAAGAACTGAAATAAAAGCAAAGTTGTCGCGCTCCAGCACATATAGCCCTTCATCTCTTTTACCGATTGCCACCACCCTTCCTATTTGACAACTTTTGATAGTAAGAAGATTATTAGTAAATGTAACAAAGAGAGAAAAATAAGACATTAATTTACTGATTTAAAGAAGATTTTTAGTGATTTGAGAGACAACCAAGACATCTAATAAGTGAATATTTAGAACAGAAGAAAGAGTACTGGTGTGGGTAATGGGTAGGGATGCACCGTTTCCTACGATCACAGAGTCCTTACCCGTGTAATTTTTAGACTGATCCAAAATAGATGGGTTGGCGGTCATATGAACCGAAGCCCCAGTATCCAGAAACCAATCAGCAGCATCAAGTCTAGCAACAAAACAGGATGTGTTGAAGGCTTCAGCAAGGTGAGCATGAGTAGAATCAGGTCGAACATACCGTTGGTTGCAGCGGTCGTCATAATGACCCTCTTTGCGGGATATTTGGCAGTGAGGTTGTCAACGACCCTGATCTGAGTGGGTTCGTCCTCGATTGGAAGAGTTGTTTTGTGGAAATAAGAACGACCTTGTTGGTTTCTAGAGGAAGCAGGGGGGCTTCCATGGGTGCGACCACGATTAGTGGCTGTGAATGCTGTAGAAGTGGAGTCAGAGGACTCAAGGGAGCGCTAAAATAGCTCAAAACTTTCAGCTTTAGAGACTAAATCTGTAAAACAGGGGATAGGGGTGAGAGCCATCTAAGGAATACAAAAAGTTGAAAAATCGGTGCCGAGTCCACGAAGGAACTAGTGCACTTTATCAATGTCCTTGACGAGTCTGGCAATGGCATGAAGTTGGTCACAAATTGTTTTGAAGGCACGAGCATACTCAGCTACAAGTTTGGTGCCACGTTTCATCAGCTGCAAGTCGTCCTTCAGTCTCAATTCACTTGCTTTTGAATGATGGCTGAACGTAGTTTCTAACACAATCCAAACATCAAGTGCAGTGGAGAGACCAACAACGACAACAATGGCTTCCTCGGTGAGAGAGGAGAGTAGGAGAAAGAGAAGTCATTGATCGGCTGCTCTCCACGCCACATATTTGGGGTTGAGTGTTGAGGAGATTTTTGGTTCAAAGCAAGGTGGTGGAACCATAGTTCCATCAACATAACCTATCATGTCTTGACTCTCAAGTAGAGGGTGAAGTTGGTTTTTTAAAAGAAGATAATTGGAGGAAGAAAGTTTGATGGTGAACATATAGATTAGAGTGTTGAAAGGAAGAAGATGATAAGAGGATTCAGAAGCCATAGAGTATAAAGGATTAGAGTTGTTAAACCAAAAGATCTCTGATATCATAAAAATGTTCGCTGAAACCACCCCACCTAAATGGTGGTGAAAGTTACCTCTTTATAATCTTCTACAAAATAGACAAATATGGTAAACTACAAATAATATGGAAAGAACAATAAAAAGAAAGAATAATAAATGAATACAATATATTTGCCTTTAATAAAACAGCAAATATGGTAAGTGGTAAATATCTATATTTGCCTTATAATAAACAGTCAATTATCCTTAACAACTATGTTATTTTTAATTTTCTTATTTTAAATTAATTGTGTAAGTCCTTATAATAAACAGTCAATTATAAACGTTTTATTTCAAATTTCCGCATATGTTAAATAAGGCATGCATTTAGTGACATCTCTAATTTAGGCAAAAAAATTATGGGCATTATCGTTAGTATCAAAGCCCTACGTTGTTAGATTCCATAGACCGGTCTACATGTAGGCCTAACATGCTTCCATTGTTCTTGAGTAGACATACTTTCATCGTTAGGTATGTCTTACAAAAGATAATAAATACTCACCACTATACTACAATGACTCATAAAAATTAAATTACATGTTAACTCTCCACATTTTAACAATCGTCTTTAGAAAAAGTGATTCATTCTTAACCCTTTAGATTTTATCAATCGAAGATTCGGAACAAGTAATCCAATTTCAAATCTGGTGAAAATTGTCAAAAGAAAATTAAACTTATTATTGTCAGGGGTTCAAACTAAGGTCTCTCGAGTGACAAGCGGGAATTCTCACTACTGTATTACATCGACTTGTGAAAAATTTATTATTTGTTAACAAACGAAAAAAAAGAATCCAATTCCGAATTTCGTTGTTGGGGAACAAACCCAAATCATCGGGTTCACCACTATCGAATTTCGAATTTAATTAAGACTATCCAAAAGAAAATAAAAATTGTCTCTACGGGGGATTAAACTCACGTGAATACTCACCACTCTACAAACTTTCGAAAAATATAATATTTGTTAACACACTAGATTTTATCAATCACCGTAACAAAAAGTAATCCAATTTTGAATCCAATTAAAATCTTCAAAACAAGATTAAACTTATTATTGTTGGCAATCAAACTCAGGTCACTCGAGTGAGAAGCAGGAATTCTCACACTTGTACTACAACGACCTCTGGAACATAATAACTCGAATGACAAGAGGAAATACTCACCAACTCGAGTGACAAGAGGAAATACTCACCACTTTACCACTACAGCGACCTCTACAAACATATTATTTGTTAACACACAAGATTTCATAAACCATTTTTTAGGAATTGCAATCAAGTTTTGACTTCCGTTAAACTACCGTTGTTGGGGATCAAACTCAAACTACCGGCACGAAAGGTTCACCACTGTCCAATTTTGAATTCCGTTAAAACTACCCGCATAAAACTAAAATCGTCGTTGCCTGAGATTTAACCTGGGACACCTGCGTGACAGGTAGGAATACAAACCACTATACTACAACGAATTAAAAAATAAATTATTTGTTCACGCTCAAGATTTTACAAATCATCTTTAGAAAAAGTGATCCATTGTTAACGCTCTAGATTTAATCAATCAAAGATTCGGAACAAGTAATCCAATATCAAATTCGGTAGAAAATGTCAAAAGAAAATTAAACTTATTATTGTCCGCGTTCAAACTAAATACATATTATTTGTTAACACAAGATTTCATAAACCATTTTGTAGGAAAAGCAATCAAGTTCCGACCATGACTAATTCACATTTGTCGAATTTCGTTAAAACTACCAAAATTAAATTAAAATTGTCGTTGCAATGGATGAACCCAAGACGAGTGACAGGCAGGAATACTCACCTCTACACTACAACAACTCATAAAATGTTTCGGCCATGACTAATTCACCGCTGTTCGAATTTCGTTAAAACTACCAAAATTAAATTAAAATCACCGACGCCTGGGTGAGAGGTAGGAATACTCACCACTACACTACAACAACTCATAAAATGTAAATTATTTGTTAACACCCCAGATTTTACCCATCGTCTATAGAAGAAGTGATCCATTGTTAACGCTCTAGATTTTATCAATCGATGATTCGAAATCAGTAATCAAATTTCAAATCCGTTGAATCCAGTGAAAATTGTCAAAAGAAAATTAAACTCATTATTGTCGGGGTTCAAACTAAGGTCTCTTGATTGACAAGCGAGAATTCTCAATACTGTATTACATTGACCACTGTAAAATATATTATTTGTTAACACACAAGAGAAAAAGGAATCCAACTCCTAATTTCGTTGTTGGGGAACAAATCGAAATCATCTGGTTCACCCCTACCGAGTTTCGAATTGAATTAAAACTATCCAAAAGAAAATTAAAATCGTCGCTGTGGGGGATCAAACTCGTGGGAATGCTCACAAATCTACAATGACGACTTTCGAAAAATGTAATATTTGTTAACACTAGATTTTATCAATCGCCGTTACAAAAAGTAATCCAATTTTTAATCGGATTAAAATTGTCAAAACAAGATTAAACTTGTTATTGCTGGGGATCAAACTCAAGTCACTCGGGTGACAAGCAGGAATGCTCACCCTTGTACTACAACGACCTCTGGAACATAATAACTCGAGTGACAAGTGAAAATACTCACCACTTTACCACTACAACGACCTCTAAAAATATATTATTTGTTAACACACAAGATTTCATAAACCATTTTTTAGGAAAAACAATCCAGTTTCGACTTTCATCAAACTACCGTTGTTGGGGATTGAACCCAAACTACCTACATGACAGGTTCACCGCTGTCTAATTTCAAATTCCGTTAAAACTACCAAAATAAAACTAAAATCACCATTGTCAGGGATCGAACGCAGGTTCACCGCTGTCCAATTTCAAATTTTGTTAAAAATACCAAAATAAAATTAAAATCGCCATTGCTGGGGATCGAACTCGGGTCACCTGCATGACAGGCTGGAATATCACCACTATAGTACGACTCATAAAAAATAAATTATTTGTTAACGCTCCAAATTTTACCGATTGTCTTTAGAAAAATTGATCCATTGTTAATGCTCTAGATTATATCAATCGAAGATTCCGATAAAAAATTGTTAATGCTCCCAATTTCAAATCTGGTAAAAATTGTCAAAAGAAAATTAAGCTTATTATTGTCAAGGTTTAAACTAAGGTCTCTCGAGTGACAAGTGGGAATACTCATGACTATATTACATCGACCTCTGAAAAATATATTATTTGTTAACACACGAGAGAAAAAGAAATCGAATTCTGAATTTCGTTGTTGGGGAACAAACCCAAATCATCCGGTTCACCACTACCGAATTTAAATTCAATTAAAACTATCCGAAAGAAAATTAAAGTCATCGCTGCGGGGGATCAAACTCGCGTGAATACTCACCACTCTACAACGATGACTTTCGAAAAATTTAATATTTGTTAACACACCAGATTTTATCAATTTACAAAGAGTAATCCAATAGAGAAAAATGAATCCAATTCCGAATTTCGTTGTTGGGGAACAAACCCAAATCATCCGGTTCACCGCTACCAAATTTTGAATTCAATTAAAAACTATCCAAAAGAAAATTAAAATCATCGCTGCGGGGGATCAAACTCGCGTGAATACTCACCACTCTACAGCGACGACTTTCAAAAAATTTAATATTTGTTAACACACCAAATTTTATCAATTCAAAAAGTAATTGATTAAAATTTTCAAAACAAGATTAAACTTGTTATTTTGTTGGGGATCAAACTCAGGTCACTCAAGTGACAAGCAAGAATGCTCACCCTTGTACTACAACGACCTCTGGAACATATTAACTCGAGTGATAAGCAAAAATACTCACCACTCCAACGATCTCTTAAAACATATTATTTGTTAACACACAAGATTTCATAAACCATTTTTTAGGAAAATCAATCCTACCGTTGTTGGGGATCAAACCCAAACTACCGGCATGACAGGTTCACCACTATCACTCTATAATACTCACCACTATACGACAACAACTCATAAAAAATAAATTATTTGTTAACGCTCCAAATTTTACCAATCGACTTTATAAATGTGATCCATTGTTAACGCTCTAGATTTTATCAATCGAAGATTCATAACAAGTAATCCAATTTCAAATCCGGTGAAAATTGTCAAAAGAAAATTAAACTTCATACTCACTATTGTATTACATCGACCTCTGAAAAATATATTATTTGTTAACACACGAGAGAAAAAAGAAAACCAATTCTGAATTTCGTTGTTGGAGAACAAACCAAAATCATCCGGTTCACCACCACTAAATTTCGAATTCAATTAAAATTGTCCTAAAGAAAATTTAAATTGACGCTGCAGGAGATCAAACTCGGGTCACCTGCGTGACAGGCGGGAATACTCACCACTATAGAACGACGACTTTTGAAAAGTATAATATGTTATTGTAGATTACCATAATGCTCCATTGGTTTAGATTTTCGAGGACCATGATGTTTTATTTATTATATAAAGCTAGAAAGAAAATATGCTTGATTAGTATATGAGTTGGGCTACATGAATTAATGTTGTATGCATGATATAAGAAAATACAAAAATGCCCCAATGATGAAATTTGTGATGAATGATGTTTTAAATGCTTTCGTAGAAAGAAGAATGGGCTATTGTTATTTATGCTCTAGGTGATTAATGGATGTTATCTCCCCATTGAGCTTGTTTTACTTGTATGTGTGCATGATATATTATGTGTTAGCTTCAAGTGTTTGAATTGTATGTTCTTCTTGTGTTGCGTGTTTATCTACACAGTGGTAGGGCCTTAAATTTAGGTTTGCTAGACGATGAGCTAGGTTAGGACATCTCCAGTAGACTAAGCACTTTAGGATCGTGGGTCACGGTTAGAGGGTCCAAAATCTAGTGCTCCCAAACTAAGAAAAACCCAATGAATCAAAATAGAACAGCCTGGAGTCAGAAGTCTGCATTAATTCACCTAGCCACCCTAGAACCCAATAGACCTCTTCAGCCTATAGATATGACCAAGATGAAGTTTAAATTATGGCTTACAAGCTTAAGTGATCAATAGGTATATCTCTCTAGCAAACATACAAGAGAGAACTTAGTTAAGATTAGAGCACTACAACTAGTGTGTTTTACATGTTGATCTAGGTCAAAATATTTTTTGTAAACCCTACACCCCAAGATCGTGAGCAATGATTAGAGGTCTATATTTGAGTGCACCTAGAGACTTGGATTGACCTCGATGAACTAACACCGAGTGTTCTAAAAATGAGAGATGAGATTAAACCATCTAGAAGCTCCTAACCACCTAGTAGGCCTCCATGGCAACCAAAGACTACCAAGGTAGTTCTTTAGGCTGATAATAGTGTGATGGCGTCTTCAGACCCTCAACTGCCCTTTCCACTCTACTAATGAGCTAGGCATAAGCTGGTTATATTAGTGTGAACTTAAGTTTTGTGGAATGACCAGTGGTCTTCAGATCAGGGTCATTGGTTGTAAACCCATTCTTGATAGGGGAGCGTGAGACCATGACAGATAGCCTAGTAGTTGGCTAGGACACGAGGATCGCATCCCCCAAGCTTAGGTGACTCTATGGTCCTGAGGGATGGGTCAACCTACCTACCTTGGATAATGTTAAGATTAGAAATCACCATATTGTTTCAACATAATTTTATGAGGTATCGCTTCAATTCACATCATCGAACATTCACTACGTAAGAAAAGTAAGCTACCAAGGTCAAAGAGTGAAAAGATTGTACAAACTTAGTGAGACAAAGGTAGCCTCCAGGCCATTAGCAGCTCATACGTTGTCAACAGAGCTTCCACTTCCCTTTCCGCTTTAATACCAATACTGTCGAGCAAGGCCTAGGTCATTTAGGATTGTGTGACTAATAGTTTAGTTGGATTACCCTGCCCAATATATCCTATAATGGTCATGTTAAAAAAAAAAGGGAAGAAATTTTAAAAACTCGTTGAAAATTTTTGGTGAGGTGAGATTTGCGTTAGTAACTATCCCCACATTCCCTTAAAACCTACGACTCATACCCCTCATTCACGCAACTATTTTCACTCCCATTTTTGCTAGTAATACACACCATCGTGGGAGTAAGAGATAGATAGAGAAAGAGAAAGAGAAGGAAAACTTACTCGCCACGAATCTCAACAGACGACTCAAACCTCTTCCTCTCTGAGTCAGCCTCAACGAGGAAGTAATTATAATCGTTCACAGGAGGAATCTTCATCGTGATAATTGTGGAACAGAAGGCAAGACGCATCATGGGAGATAAAGGGAATCGCAAAAGTCATGATGGGTATTGACAGGTGAGAAAGATAGATAGTTAAAGATATATGAGATATCTTATAACATTTAAATATAATTTGAATAATCTATCATATCCTAATATATTATATATTCAAATATATTATTCGATGAAATTCACTTAATATATTTATAATATTACGGTTGGATGAGTTAAAATGTTCCCCACACTTCTCTGATGTGGAATTCTCTCTGAAACTCTATTCTCTCTGAAACAGCATCATGTGGAATTCTCTCTTACGGTTGGACAGAGCAATTTTATTTCCTTAATTTTATATTGACTCTTAGCTAAGAAGATTTTACGGAGGAGATTCAATAAAACATTAGAAGGAGATTAATAGTAAAAAAAAAAAAAAAAATCAAAACAAAAGGAGGAAGTTGTCCCACATTGGGACAAATGTACATATAATACATATTTAGACTATACAAAATAGAGATTAAGTTTAAATACAAAAGAAGGAACTAAGCACAAAAGACAAGATCGGGACAAAAGTGTTTATACAAAATTTGAGGAGACTCTTGAACTTAAGTTTGTCTCTATGGTCATCTCCTCCCTCACCACTCCCATGGTTGAGTCACCTTCCAATCAATGTCCTAAAATAGGAATATGGGTTGTATTACGAGGGTCTATGTTTTGAGGCTTTAATTAGTCTATTGCCTAAGTCTTGACTTATGCACTTATGTGGTCTTTCATACTTCTCAAGGCGTTTTTAAGGAGATTAGATCCTATGAGGCTATCCACTTCCTTTTTCACACACAAGACATAGCTCTAGTCTTAACTAGAAATTTCCCGTCGGTAGACTACCAAGTCATGTTGTCAATACTAACATCCTTAACCTAGTACAACCTATATCCATGATTGGGATTAGGCTTTGGAACGCATATTTAGTCAATAATTTCTTTGACATTCCCTTGCATCCCTTATGATATGGTCATAACGTCTAGGACAAGGATTAAGATTCAAATTAAATTTGACATCTATCAATCCCGACTTTCTTTTGCCCCAAATCTTATCCATCAAATAAAATTTTCTTTATTGTTATATGAAGGTTGGGTGAGATTTCTCAAATCTAAAATGTGACAACAACGATAGACGTGATTTTACAAATTTATCCATTAAGTGAAATTTTAATAATATAAAAAAGAAAATAAATAAGAGTTTCGTATCAATTCGGCTTTCATATTTCACAAAGGTAAAAAAAAAAAAAAAAAAATTTATCTTGTAAGTGAACTTCCATTTTCAATCATTTGGTATTTTCTTTCTTCTTTGTGGCACATAGATTTTCGAATAAGTGATCGTATTCGAACGAATTTGAACAAAACTTTGTCAAAGAGGACGAGGAAATTGACGAGGAAGAATTACATCAACAACACTTTGACTTTCAATAGGAGATCTTCGAACAATGTCCAATAATTAACAATTCACAAGCATATCGGGATAACATTAACAGGACTTCTTTAAACCATATGAATAGGATTTCTCTAGTGGTGGCGGAGAGCCGACACCATGGTTTTCATGAACGATCATATGTTGTTGCGAAACATCCATCTGGTGTTCGATTGACATAAAATTTGATGATTTTTCATATTTCATATTGACAAACTTGACTCCAGAACCACATGTCAAAATTCCCTTCGGAATCTGACTTTTGAGGTTAAGGCTCGGTTCCCTACCCAACCCTTCAATAAGCCTATTTGTGACGCTCATATCTACTCGTTGTTCATATCTTACTTATGCCTCGTCTCCTCTTCAATTAACACGTTGTATGGTATGTTGGATGATACACCATCCTTCTCGGTTGCATCATGAAATTCTTCTATATTGAGCCTCTTGTGACAGATGACGCCACTTGAGGGTCAAACCTACTCTCTTCATAATAAGGTTTTGAAGGAGCAACTGCAATTCTTGTTGGACAAGGGTTTCATCTATCCTGAGGTATCCTCTTTAAGTGCTCCAGCTAATGGAGTTAATATAACTCATACAAAAGCAATTTGGACCTTAGGCACTCTTAGAACATCAATTATTGTAAATAACTAACATGGACATAAGTATTCAAACTCAAGGTCTTTTAGTACTAACCTTTTATAGTTCAAATTCTTTTTTCCTCACGAACCGGTTTCGAACAACCACTAGTGTCTTCTCCACTATTCTCCGGCCTTAGAACGGGATTGTGGAATCCGGTGAGTGACTAAACTTGGGAGGGATTTAATATATATGAAGAGAGAGTTTGTGAGAGTTTTGCTCCAGGTTTTTCAAAGGGAGAAGTTCCATGTACCTTGATCACTTTATTTATAGAGTCATGTTTGCATGTTCATGCAAATTTGAGATCACCAAATTTTGACACTCAAAATTTCACTCAAATGTTTGAGATTATGTGGCAAGCATGCAAGTTTGAGTTAACCAAATTTTGACACCTCAAAATTCCACTAACTAAAACATGGATTTTTCCATTAATTGAAGTCAACATTTTGACTTTCTTCATTTTAATTCATTAATTAATTTCAAATTAAAGTAATATTAAATCATTAATTAAACTATTTAATTAATATTTAATATTAATTTAAATGTCAATCCCAATCAATTTCGACACATATTTGATTAAAATATTTAAATCTTATTTAAATATTTCAGATTCTCTCTTTTTGTTTAATTCGTAAATAAAACAAAATTGCGGTTAAATATATCGTATATATGTAGCGCATATTCCCTAATTTGAATTCGAACCCTTCGAACTTACTCGTCACGCTGTTCTATGGTTTAGTCCGATATTAGCTAGTGGAGGGACCTAATGGACCTATAGATCATGGGCTCCAACAATCAAGGATTAACCGGTTAAACTCATTAACCTTGTTACATTTGTTAACTACTACGACACTGCACTACACTCCCCTCACTATAGATATATTTCTGTCCATTTGATATAACCATGATTAGTAAGTCAATTCTTCACATGTTGTTCGTAACTAGAGTTGGGTCAATTTACCATTTTACCCCTAAAGTTACTTTTTGTTCCTTATGTCCCACTGATCCTCTAATGAACAATTGGTTTATGATCCAACCAGTAAACCGAATCCCTCTCAGACCAATGAGAGGGTGGGGCCCCTTGTTCAAGACCTGTAGTCAGTACTTAAGGGAACTACGTCTCTTTTATCCCTAAAAGTGGGTAGGAGTGAATTCCATCTTGCACCCCATGTCCCCAATCATTCACTCAGTCTTACCCTTGAAATGGGAGGCCTATTGAGTCAGCGAACTTGAGTCACTCTTACCCATGCAAATCTAAGGATAATTCCGAATAATTAGGAGTTCATGGTTAGCTCAGGATTAAGATCGAGTTACCTAGGCCATCAAATGAAAAGAAAATTAGTCTCAACAGTAAACAACATTATAAAGTGAGAGTGATTTTTTTCATGGTCCGATCTTATGCAATACTCATTGCATAGAACGCCCCCACTCACATGTCTCCACATGTACAATTTAGTGATGACATTGTTTATGTCATATACAAAAGTGGGCCGCATCCATAGTGTTACAAGGATAAGGTACTTAGCCTTATCCCAGTACTATAGATCATTTTGACTATATACATATAGTTCAAGTAATCATACTATAGTCAAAGTGTTCTTAGTTTATTGAATTTAGATTAATAATCATAAAATTAACTTTATTCAATAACAATCTGTACTGAATAAACATCGATAATAACTTTATTAAAAATTGAATATTTTTTTTGTTTACAAACTATGAGTTTTAAGACATAAAACCCAACACCAGTGTTGTTTGTCAATGTGAGATCCCACAACAGTTGGAGAGAGGAACAAAGAATTCTTTATAAGGGTGTGGAAATGTTCCCCCTAATAGATATGTTTTAAAACCATAAGATTGACGACTATAAGTAATGGGTTAAAGCAGACAATATCTACTAGCGGTAGGTTTAGGATATTATAGTCAAGAAGAACGATGGATCAATGTGTTTGTGCATCGACTTCAGGGAATTAAACAAGAGATCGGTGAAGAATAAGTACCCTCTTCCCCGTATAGAATATATGTTTGACCAACTCAAGTTAGTGACAATGTTCTCCAAAATAGATCTCTGATCAGGCTACCATGGTCAGATTTGAGAAGAAGTAAAATGGCTTTCAACATAAGCAGTCCAAATTTAGAGATTTTTGTTAAGTTATTATGGTAAAATCCTAAATTAATTTAGGATCAAATCTTCTTTCATATCTTAACAGTGTAATAAGAAATTAATCTAGGATAAAATCTTCTTTCATATCTTAACAGGTCTGTAATAATCAGATCCCATATACAATTGATTAGATTTTTGTTAGCATTTTAAGTTATACAAAATAATTGATTAGATTTTTGTTAGCATTTTAAGTTATACAAAATAAGGTTATAAGGTTAGATTCAATAAAATTTTAGTTGGCACATCTATAAACTAAAAGATAGTAGCCAAATAATGGACTTAAAATTGGCCAGTAATATCTGTTTACACAATTTAAAAACCTATTTACATAATTAAAATAATGAGAGAGAGAGGGAGATCGAGGGAAGATTTGTTTAACAAGATTTAACAATAAAACAGGAAATATAAAGGGCAGTGAGCTCCTTTCAATTTTGTCTAATAGAAAATATTAGAATTTTAGGATGGCCAATGTAAATTAAGGAAATAATTTTATAGAGTTCAAACTTGAAACGAATGTCATATGCTCATATAGGTTGACTCGGATTTCAAAGGATGGAATCGAACTTTCATTAAAGATATATTTGTGACAACGACTTAAGCGAGCCAGGTAAATGACCTTACTATCGGCATGGTTATATTTGATGTTGATACATGCCATGTGGTTCTGCACGTGTTATGTATATTGATATGTGTGAATTTTTTGTGGATCGATATGCTTTCTATATGTTATGTTATGTTATAACATGTGGATTGTATGATAATAATTATGGTACGATGTGCTCAAGGATATGTTTGAGATAGGATACGAGAAGGATGCACAAAACGAAATGTAACGATAGGAGTAAGATACGTTCATGAAAGGTTAAGGTTAGGTTACATACCAGAGTGCTATGGATAGGACAGATTGATGAAAGAATACGGTTAGGTTATGGGTAGAAAAGGATAGGTTTGTGATAGATTGATAGAACGATAGCGTTAGGATACATTCTTGTGATGATATGACTAAGGTACATTACGCAATGATATGTCTATGATAGGTATAAGAACGTTAAGGCTATGGTAAGTTAGAGAATGATATGACTATGAAGTGTTTATGTTATGACTTGTTTATGATATGATACATTGTATGCTAGATTATTGTGCTTAAGTATGTAGTCATGTGAACATGAATGTATGCTATGTATGTTATTTAGTCTGATGTGATGTGTAATGCATGTAACAATATGTTGTTCTTGAATGGTTATGGCATGATTGTATGGAATGTTTGAATGTAAACAGCATGAATTGTATGACATGAAATACGGTAAACTGTCTGGAATCATAACCCTGATAGGAATATGTATGAAATGTAAATTGAAAATGAGAAGGACATGAAGCATGGAACGTGACAGGGAGGTTATGTTCATTAATGATAAATGTAGAAGTAGTGGGGACCTCATGCATTATGTGTGTTCACGTATCTGAGGGATACCCCTATCCCATCACGAGGGTAAGGACGCGTACATCTAATGGCAGGACAACGATCATTATGCTTTCCATAGCGCTACCGTGACGGTTACTAGTTTTAACGGGTCCCAACATAAGGGGCTCATAGAGTATGCCCACCGGATAAGGAAAGTGGCCCAGCGGTGTGCGAACTAGCTAGTGAGCCCATACTCGCACGTATGGGCTGTGTGTAGAGTATATGGTACACGTCCACAATTACCAGTTAGGACAACACCGTAGGGAAAACGAAACGAAACGAAAGATAAGTCCCATCATTTCATTGCATGTGATTGTTGCATTTAACCCCAATGGTGGGGTCACTTACTGAGTATTTCTTTAAATACTCAAGCCATGTACTACTACATTTTTCAGGTTAAGGCAAGACATTCCTGTACGGCTGACGACGGAATCGCAAATCGAGACCATGGCACATGCATAGGGTAGTGGTATTTATTTTCTTAGTCTTAGGCTAGAGTAGGATGTTTTTTTAACTTAAACTCTTATTCATTTTTATTTAGTCTTTTGTTGTATCGTTTTAAAGATGTTTTCGAAACACATAAGTCCATGACTGTGTTTTAAGATAAAGGTTATGTTTTATGGAATTTAAATGAAGTCTTTTGCATTCAATGTTTATGTATGTTTCTAGTAGCGACCTTAAATTAAGTAGAAAATTTTGGGTCGTTACACATGGTGTTGAAGGATGGGGTTTCAATGGACCCAACAAAGGTGGAAGTTGTCACCAAGTGGGTTCACCGGACTGTAATTACTAAGGTACACAATTTCTAGGGACTAGTAGGGATGAAGGTACACAATTTCTTGGGACTAGTAAGGTACATCAGTGAATCGTACGAGATTTTGCCAAGATAGCCTCATCGCTCACGCACTTGACTAGGAAGGGTGTTTTGTTTATATGATATGAAGCATGTAAGGCTAGCATCAGATCAGTGTCGGCCCTAGTGCTCATAGTTCCAGAGAGCTCAGGAGGTTATGTGATTTATAGTGACACCACTAAGAAAGGGCTAGGATGTGTAGTGATGCAAATTAGAAGGTGATAGCTTGTGCTTCCCTTCAGTTGAAGGACTACCAGAACTACCTCTCCCATGACTTGGAGTTAGCTATGGTAGTGCTTGTACTTAAATAAAACGAA
Organism: Cucurbita maxima; assembly: GCF_002738345.1. Classification (NCBI taxonomy): domain Eukaryota; kingdom Viridiplantae; phylum Streptophyta; class Magnoliopsida; order Cucurbitales; family Cucurbitaceae; genus Cucurbita; species Cucurbita maxima. The sequence continues at coordinate 304,183 of NW_019272098.1, read as the reverse complement.
CCTTAGGCAAGATTTATCTTCACCCACCGGATATCACTTGTAAAGAATCTAAGCTTATTCGGCCACACACGATGTTTGTGCGGGTATGTTCAATCGTCTGTGACACAACAAACTTGCTTCTACACTAGGCAAAGTAATTCGACTCGTCCTTGCCTTTGATCGAGGCCAAGGTCTCTCAATACAATGCCACATCTGACATCATCTTGGTTCCCAAGAAACATGGCCCATATGTCTTGACATCATCCCAAGTCATGGGGTGTCATCGGTCAACGTAGCTCGATCGGTCATGCCATCGAGAACTAGTCCATGTGTCGGTCATGCCATGCCATATCATTTATGTACTCCATATTAGAGAGTAGATGCATAATCCAACCTCTGACACATGGCCTAGGGCGTAAAACCAGCACACCCATGTCGCTCAGTACTTTTCTTAAAAGACCCATTTCAAAGGAAGTCGCCTGAGACACTTGTCTTAGAATGCTCATTCTCATTGTAACATACATATGTGCCACAGGTAGCTCACTTAGGCCAGAGGGCCTAGGACTGGTGGAGAGCTGACACCTTGTCTCCCCTTATAGAACATTTTGAGGCATTTTCAAATTGGTGGGTGTAAACATGATTTTGGCGAATGAACATATGGTGTCATGGAGCGTCCGTCCGATGTCTAATTGACACCAAATTTTGCGAGCTTTTATATTTCATAGGGACATACTTGACTTTAGAACCACATGTCTAAATTCACTTAAGAATCTCAACTTTTGAGATCAAAGCTCACGACCCGACCCTTTAATAAGCCTATTTGTGACACTCATGTCTGCTCCTTGTTCCTATCTTACTTATGTCTCACTTCCTTTTCAATATGCACGTTATATGGTGAGTTGGATGATGCACCATCCTCCTCAGTCACATCATGACATTCTTCTATATTGGGCCTCGTGTGATCGAATGTGCGCCACTTGAGGGTTTCCGCTTTGCTTCTTTTGATAGGAGGATCAGAATCTATTCTCTTCATAGTATGGTTTTCACAGATGTCACTAGCAAAATTAAAAGAACTCAAGGAGAAATTGTAAGTCTTGTTAGACAAGGGTTTCATCTTCCCTGGCGTATCTCCTTGAAGTGCACCGGTATGGTTTGTTAATGTGAGATCTCAAATTGGTTGGAGAGGAAAACAAGGCACCTTATAACGGTGTCACTAATGGTGTTACTATAACACGTGCGGAAGCAATTTGGATCTTAGGCACTTTAAGTACATTAATTATAGTAAATTAGTTAGCATGTTCAAAAGCATAATACTAACCTTTTGTAGTTCAAATTCGTTTTTTCTCATGAACCGGTTTCGAACCACCACTAGTGTCTTCCTTACTATTCTCCGGCCTTAGAACAGGACTGGAATCCAGTGAGTCACTAAACTTGATAGGAATTTAGTATTTGTAAAGAGAGAGTTTTGAGAGATTTTCTCAAAGTTTTTCAAGCCAAGTTTCCATTTACCTTGATCGCTCTATTTATAGAGAGTTATATTTTCATGTTCATGCAAATTTGAAATTACCAAAGTTTGACTTTCAAAATTCCACTCAAGTTTGAGTTAACCAAATTTTGACACTCAAAATTTCCCTCAAATTTGTGGGGTTTATTGGCTAACATTCATGTTTGGTTAAACCAAATTTTGACACTCAAAATTCCACTCATATTTGTGGGATTATGTGGCAAATATGCAAGTGTGGTTAAACCATATATTGACCCTCAATATTCCATTAACTCAAACATATGTTTCCATTAGGTGAAGTCAACACTTTGACTATCTTTATTTTAATTCAACAATTAATTTAAATAATTAATTTCAAATCAAAATAATATTAAATGATTAAATAAACAATTTAATTAATATTTAACATTAAATAAAACGCTAATCCCAATGAATTACTGCACATATTGATTATGAATCCGTATTCATAATTAAAATATTTAAATCTTATTTAAATATCTTCAATTTTCTCTTTCAGTTTAATTCATAATTAAAACAAAATGCAGTTAAATATATCGTATATATTTAGCGTGTATTCCCTAATTTGAATTCGAACATTTCGAACTCACTCATCACACTATTCTAAGGTTTAGTCCGATATCAGCTAGTAGAGGGACCTAATGAATCTACAGATCATGGGGTCCAACGATTCGAGATTAACCGTCTAAACTCATTAACCTTGTTAACCAACATTCGTTAACTACTAGGACACTCCACTATAGCCTAGTAGTTGCACTCTCCTAACTATAGATATATTTTTTTCCATTTGATATAACCATGATTAGTAAGTCGATCCTTCACAAGTTGTTCGTAACTAGAGCTGGGTTAATTTACCGTTTTACCCCTAAAGTTATTTCTTGTTCCTTAAGTCTCACTTATCCTCTAATGAACAATTGGTTTTTGGTCCAACCACTAAACCGAATCCCTGTCGGGCTAATGAGAGGGTGGGGCCCTTGTTCAAGACTTGAAGTCAATACTTGAGGGAACAACCTCTCTACTATCCCTAAAATGAATAGTAGTGAATTTCATCTTACACCCTATGTCCCCAACTATTCACCCAGTCTTACTCTTGAAATAGGAGGCTTATTGAGTCGGCGAACTCGGGCCACTCTCACCATGCAAATCTAAGGACAATTTCAAATAAACAGGAGTTCATAGTTAGCTCATCTTGAAATGACCTTTTTTCTCTTTTCATTTACTTTTTCCTTTTTGATCTTTTTCAAAATGCCTTAATTAACTGTTACGATATAGGAATGACTTGTTTAAGATCCTCGTCCTTGCTTAATCCTTTAATTTCTTTACTTTTGATCCTTTGGGTCTTACATGGGTGACATATTCTTGTTGGAGCCATATCCTTTCAATTTTTTGTGTGTTACACTTAACTCTTGATTCTTGGTGTTTTTCTTTCACTGTCCTATAAAGCATACTTAGTTTATGGTTCATAAATAGATTAAAGTAATTCCTACAAGTATTTCTTAAGAAAAGTCCATGATGGGTACTTACCTTGTCGTCGATGTTCTGAACCTAAATTATCGAGCTTTTAGTATCTGAATTATTTCAAATATTGTTTGACAGAATCCTTAGGGTGTCTAGTTCTGGAACCATAAAATATTTCATAAGAAATGGTATGCAAGAGGGTTAAAATTGAGAAAAATAAATGGTGAGTCATTTTTTGATGTGACATCATTTAGATAGAAGAAGACTGCACAGTGGATAATGCCGCCACCTGAAAATTGTCCTCCACAACTTCGATCATGGGATTTCTCCCCTCGATTTCTTCATGAAACTTGAAGATGGTGTTACAAGAAAGGACTTGAGATTGGTTTCATACCTTCTCGTGGATTGTAGCCTAAGTTATTAATCTCCAAAGTTCGTCGGAAATCTTTTTCCTCGTCGGAGCTCTACAAAAAAAAAAAAAAAAACATATGGGGTAGCCATTTCTAAAGGTTATTAAGACCCGATTTCTTCATAGAACCTCCTCCTTATTCTTCCATCAAGCTGAAGGAATTGGTCTAGAGAAACTTCTTTGAGTGTGTGTAATACCCAATGACTATAATAAGAGGTAATGTATAGTCCATAATAGGTTATACAATGTTTTGGAAGCAAAGAAGAACGAAAATTGGAGAAAATTTTAGAAAATGGAATTTTTTCCAAGTCTTTATGAAAATTTTAGTCCATGACATCGTTTTGTGAAGTCGTCTTAAAAGAATGTTTCCCCATTTACATCATGCATATGATAGCGACTCTAGGTAAGTAGAAAACTAGGTTCATTACAAGATTTAACCATTAGAGAGGTTGGAGCAAGTAAATTAAAGACGGTTTAGAACATTCTTCATGTCACTTCCATGTAAGTCTAATTAACCTTCACTCTTGTTTAATTCTAAATAAAACTAAAGCCAATTCTAACAAATTAACTATGCAAATGAAGCCACATAATATCATCATAATTTAGGAGGGGCGGCCCTCGTGCCTATTAAGCTACTATACCTATGGCGACCCTTACTTTTATGGGCAAGTTCATAACTAATAAATAGTTGGAGATCGCTTGATCATCTCCACACGAGTTTTGTCTATGGAGCATAAGTTGTGCTCAATGCAGGACCTCTGTCATACCAAATCCTAATAATTTCTAAATACGCTTGTGGACCCCTATCACTTAAACAGGCTTACTAAATAGGAGCTATTTCTCGATTACTAGTCCCCACATAGTCATAGAACTTATAGGGGTAATCCCATGAACTCACACTACTATGTAGATCGTCAAAGGTGAGATGGTGAACCCCTGACCATCCACACATTGATGTTGCCCTAAAAAAATTTTATTTGTTTGATGTATGGATTGTGATGTAGTATAACCCAAAAGAGTTGTGAAAATATGGTAATATTTTTTGCTTTGAAAAATAAGAAAGACTCTAGAATTTGAAAACATACAAAGTACATATAATATTTATACTATACAAAATAGAGTTTGAGTTGAAGTAAAAAAAAGGAACGAAGCACAAAAAAACAAGATTGGGACAAAAGTGTACAAAATCTGAGGAGACTCTTGAACCTAAGTTTGTCTCTATGGTCACTTGCTTCAGACCACTCTCATCTTAGTCCATACCTCTAGTCTTAACTAGAAATCTCCCATCAATAGACTACTAGGTCATGTGGTCGATACTAACATCCTTAACCTAGTAAAACATATGTCCATGATTTGGATTAGGCTTTGGAATCCAGATTTAGTCGATAATTACTCTGACATTCCCTTGCATCATGACATTCCCTTGCATCCCCTGTGACATGGTCATAACATCTCATGTTCGGGACATGGATTGGGATTCAAATTAAATTTGATATCTATCAATTCAAACTTTCTTTTGAATTGAGGTAGCAAACACCACATTGTTGTGTAGTCTTCTTCTATTTTGCCCCATGTCTTCTCAATCAAATAAAAAGGTTTGGTGAGATTTCTCAAATCTAAATTGTGACAACAACCATAGACGTGATTTTACAAATTTATCCACTAAGTGGAACTTTAATAATATGAAAAAAAAAAAAAAAAGAATAGATAACCATTTCGTATCAATTCGGCTTTCAAATTTCACAAAGAAAAAAAAAACAAATTTTTTTTATCTTGGAAGTGAATTTCCATCTTCAATTTTTGGTATTTTCTCTCTTCTTTGTGGCACATAGATTACCTACTAAGCGATCCTATTCAAAGAATTTGAACATAATTTGTTGTCAGAGAGGATGAGAAAATGACAAGGAAGAATAACATAAACAACACTTTGACTCTCCATAGGAGATCTTCAAACAATGTCCAACAATTAGCGACTCACAAGCAAAATCTCGACAACATTAATAGGATTTCTTTAAACAATATGCATAGGGTTTTTTTGATTTTCATATATGGATGTTACTAATCGAGAGGGAAGTCACAATAGTGGAGATGGTCGACAAAAAGACACGCAAACGATTGATAAGAACTTGTTCTCCTAAGTTGTCTGAATTCAATTTTAAGGGAAGGATTTTAGGTTCTTCTCTTTTTTCAAACTTACCACTATGTATAGGTTTCTTAAAATCACAACCACAATAAAAAGATAACTGAAGCAAATAGCGAGTGAGAATGTGCATCTTGGCCATCGAAAAACACAAAAGGCGTGGAGGAAGAGAGAGGGAAAGATCTGGGGAGGAAAACAAAACCCGTCAAAGTCAGGTTAAAGGGAAGGAATCTGCATGTCAAATTTTGGGTTGGATCGAGACGCGGGTCGGGTGTTATCCAGGTCTTGTACGACCCAATTCTAAAACATAGCCCATACATCCCCATTCCCCTAACGTAGTACTCCAGTGTGATGCGACCCACCTTGCGACTGTAGTAAGGCGACCCGAAACCCATGGGTTGACCCATTACTCATGTACTGACTCAAGAGTTTGATTGTCCCTCCTTGCCACGTGAAATGTGTATGACGAGCCATCTCTGGTACTTGGCTCACTGTGACTCAACAACAAATGATCGACTCCGTCCAACTCGTGCCTTGGCTCAATCTCTATGTTTGACTTATGGTCGACTTGGCATCTCTAACGGCTCCAAGCAATCATCTTTGTCCATGTATGTTATGCTATGTATTTAAGATTTAACAGAAATTGTATGTGCATAATTTAAAGACTCACTATGTTATAGATAAATGGAGGTTTGATTTGCATCATAAATTTATGCCATGATTTTAAGCCATTGGGACCTCATACATTTTTGTAAGCCATATGCATCACGATACTTTCCTATTATGATTATTACAGATGTGTACCTTATGACTTACAACATTTATGCTCTCCGTGATGCTATGCGAGCCCTTTCTCTCCGTTGTTTCTAGCAACCCATTAACGAGTGCTAGCCTGACGAGCCTAGCCTAGGGGCATGCGAGTCTACCTGTAGGACCATGTTCGCATGTGTGGGCCGTGTGTAGAAAAGTACTACACATCCAACCTTGCCTCGACTAGAAAGCTGCCTAAGACCAGCCATGATGTTTGCAAAATGATAGGTCTCACCGTATTCCATGTGTTTCCATTCCCCGGTACCAACACTGAAGTCACTTACAGAGTATTTCTTAAAACACTTAAGACACTTGCTATTCTTATTTTCAGGTAAAGGTAAGGCACCCATGTATAAATGATGACATTGTAGCCCTTAGGATAGATGAGACCATTGTTTTATTTTTCTTATTTGTTTCAAATGTCGTGTTATTATTATTATTTTCTTCGTCATTTTAAATATTTTACTATGAATGTTTAAGTTCACGACATGATTCTTGAATTATTTTCAATGAATGTTTTTGAATTTAACAGTCGTGTCATGCATTTAGTAACGACTTTATTGTAATAGAAAAGTAGAGTTATTATAGTCGACCTTCGAGCTCAAAGGCTATAGATTCTATAGACAAGCCTATGAGGTAGGCTAAACATGTTCCATGACCTTACCACTGATGCACTGCCACCATCAGGCATGTCATACGAAAGATAATAAATGATTATGTCGAAGGCTATTGATAATTGAGCTATATGTGTGATATAATGTTATGTATTGTATGTTCATAAGGGTTATAGACTTAGAGTACTGTGTGTTCATCATAGATCATGTCACCTATAGGACGTGGAAGAGGATGTAGAGGAGGACAACACCTTGCAAAAAGACGAGGCAGGTAAAAAATAGTCCGGCTCGGGAAGGATCTATGACTCGAACAAAAGAAGTTGTGGTATCTCCTGTGGCGCCTACGACATGAGTGGACCCCACAGTGACTTTGATGTGATAGTTATTTCAAGTCATGATGCAAACAATCGTGACCATTCAATAGGCCAACAATGCAATGTCAACAAGGGAGGCGAGGTACCTGTAGGATATTAGGAGGTACAACCGTCGTACTTTTAATTGGACCTCAGAGGATCCGATGGTGGCACAACTATGGTTGTCGTTGATGGAGAGAATATTTTGGTTAATGAATTGTCTGGATGTCATGTGCGGTCATTTGTGCACCAGAACAATGCAACGATATGGTGGGAGGATACCTGGGAGATCTTTATCCCTAAAAAAGTTGTAGTACCATGGACCCAATTCAAGGAGGCTTCTTGGGGGAATATAATTCGGATGCAGCCCAACTTTGAATACAACAAGAAGTCAATTACCTAACACATAATAGACCTCTTTGCTGGCTATGAGAGAGAGTGCATGACATTGAAGTAGTTTGCACTTGATTTGGTTGACATAGAATTGAAGATGACTTAGAGGTTTGTTCTAAGCCTGGACAAGAGGATCCATCGTATCGTGGAGATCATAGCTCTTACCATCTATGCTTCTATCGTGAGAGCAGTTAAGGCTATGGAGAGAGCTGTCAGAAAACACCAAAGGCCAACAACACTGACAATCACCAATAGGACAAAAATGGAGATATAATCAGATAGAATTGCACCGTCAACCACTTGTGTGCGAACTGCAATAGGCAGACAATAACCATAGGGACCTGGGGCGTGGTGAGCATTCGAGTCAATAGGGAGTCAGAGGAGACGAGAGACCTCGGTGCAACGAGTGTGGAAGGAAACATTGGAGATGGTGCCTAGTGTAGGCATAGCATGCATTCGGCATGACCAAGAGGGTCACATGGCTATGAACTGTCTATAAAAGAACACTGAGAACTTAGTTAACCCGCCAAGTGGCCCAAGAACTATAAAAAGGACTACACATTCCCGTTCCCAAGCAACACTTTCACCAATAGAGACGCTGGAAACTCTGACAATGTGGTGACAAGTACATTATTTGTCTTGGGGCATCTTATTCTAACTTTATTTGATTGAGGATCTACGCATTCATTTATATCTATATTGTTTGTTAGTCAGGCAAGGAGTGAGGTAGAACTCTTATTACATGTGTTATCTGTTAGTACTGAAGTACATGTAGACTTAATTGCTACTAATAGAGTGAAAGCTAAACAAGTAGTAACAACTCAAGTCCAACGCTAGCAAATATTGTCCTCTTTGGGCTTTTTCTTTCGGGATTCTTCTAACGGTTTTTAATATGAGTCTGTTCGGGAGAGATTTCCACACTTATAAAGGATGTTTTGTGCTCCTCCCTAACTGATGTGGGATCTCACAATATCTTGGTTCATAATTAACATGGCCCATATTTCTTGACACCTTCCAAAGTCATGGAGTATCGTTAGCCATCGCAGCTCGCTCGGTTATGCCATCAAGAACGAGCGCACATGTTGTTCATCACATTGTGACATCCTGAACATCCATCAAACTGGGTTCTATAGAGGCGTTGGTGATAAGGAAACCCTAATTCTCAGCCCAACGATCCAAGCTTTTGTTTTAGCAAGAACCCTTGAATCAAAGTAATTAACACTTATATGAAATTTGGATCAACCAAGAGATAAGGCTAGAATTAGATTACCTCTTACGATCGAAGATCTAGAAGCAAGATTTGGAAGCTTATTCTAAATTGAGTCACTCCACAATCTAACTTGATCAAGGCTTGAATGAATGGCTCGGGTGCAATTCTACCACAAGAATTGCTTGAAACTTAGAAATGACAAATATGATGCTCGGATTTCTAAAGGAAACGTCTCAATTTGAGATCTGAATTACATTCATCCAAGAATCTGAATTTTACATAACATATTGTGGGTATTTATAGTCTCCCGACATAAGACGTTTGTGAACGAGATTTATTCGAGACGTTTGTGGACGAGATTTATTCCTGATCCCCTTTAATCTTCACAAAAGAATAAGTTAAATTGATCATTTTACTTTTACTTGATTTTTGATATTAAACATAGTTTTTTCTAATAAATATTGATGTACTTGAGTGGCTAATGCGACAAGTTTGAAATTAATTGAGTTCTCTCGCGCGTAGATTCGAATTTTGTTGTTGACATATTTTCTTACCTTCTTTTGAAATGTTTTGATCAAATGTGCATGCAAGCAAATGAAGTGTATTAAATCCATAAACTACTTTCTTAAAAAATAAGTCAGTAGGTACATTCAAAGGAGTATAAAATGAAGTGTATTAAATCCATAAACTACTTTATTAAAGAATAAGTCAGCATTTAATAAATATATCTGCCAATGTGCAGTAAACCAAGAAAAAATTGTATAGATATATTAGTCCAAGGTTTGTTAGGTACATTCAAAGGAGTATAAAATTTGTTTGGTTGTGATCTAGATTTAGTTTCTTTGCGTTTAAAACATTTGCTACAAAACTTTTGGATATCGTGCTTCATCTTCGGCCAAAAAAAGTGTTTATGCAATCTTATAAATTTTATTAATCCTGAGATGTCCCATTAAGGCACCACCATGTGCTTCTCTCAAAAGCAAATCTTTTATAGAACATTTAGGAATACAAAGCATAAAAAATTTATGAAACAAATAATAATCATCCATAGCTTTTTATGCAAGACAAGATGCATAAATAGTTCTGAAATCTTGGTCATCTCTATATAATTTGGTAATATGCTCAAGTCCAAGAATTTTGCACTAAGAGAAGTAAAGAGATCGTACCTTTTAGATAACACATCAACTACCATATTATCATTACCTTGCTTATATTTGATGACATACGAAAATGTTTCAATAATTTCCACCCACTTTGCATGTCTATGATTCAGTTTGCTTTGACCCTTCACATACTTCAAGCTTTCATGACCAAAATGTATCACAATTTCTTTAGGCTATAAGTAGTGTTGCACATATGCAATATATGAAAAAAGCAAATAATTCCTTTTTAGGTAGTATATTTCAATGTTGGCCCATCTAGTTTTTCACTAAAATAATATATTAAGTGCTTTCCATCTTGAATTAAAACAACACTCATGCCCAAACCATATACTTTACAGCATCTACTTACAACATTGGTACAACTTCCACTATCAATGACAAGACTACAAGTAGTCCCCTTGATGAAACATCGCGTGTGAAACAGGTTGTCTCTTTGATCATCAACATCATTCTCCGTAACTTGAGTTTTAACAAGTCTTCTTGTTATAAGTGTCAAACGAATCTCATCTTCCAGTTCCTCTTCATTCTTCTGGGCTTCTTTAACTAGATCATTGATCTTACCTCCATTTTCCTCGTCTTGGTTCATGATTGTACAAACAGTAGTGAAATATGTTCAGGACCTCAGACACTCAACTCATTGATTTTACACTCAGAGACACTCGTGTTTATACACACAAAGGTAGTCTGTTTGGAAAAGTGACTAAATTATGATCATGGTAGGCTAATATATAGGTAAAGCAATTCTGATAGTAGCAAGCTATTCAAAGCAATCAAGATAAGTTAATTATGAAATAACAACAAAATAAAACAAGACGTGAACAAAAAAAAAAAAAAAGGGACACGAAGATATTTTTGGATATAATTTCACACTGAAAAAATAATTCAAAAAGAAAGGACTTGAAGATTTTAAGAACAATCTAACTCTCCTTTTTATAGAATTCGGGAAATTTAGAAATTATCTTCAAGCGCAGATTATGAGAGAAAAAAAAATATCAAACACAACAGTTCTAGATTTAGATGAATTAAGAAAAAGATGTAAATCCAAGTTTATTTGATCTTCAAATAAACATGCAAATGATAAAAAAAAAATGATAAAGATCATTTATAATCACAATCGTAAGAAGAATATGATAAGATTTGTTTTTTCAAGATCTAAATGTGATCTTTAGGATGAAAATGAGAACAAGTGAAAAGTTCTGAATAATGGCAGAAATGACAGTAAGAAAATAAATGGACAAATTTAAAGGAAAGATAAACAAGAGCAGAAATGAAAGATAAAATAAATTCTAGAGTTGGCCACAAAGATGTAAGGGTAGGCTCTGATACCAAATTGATAAGGCAACCCTAATCCTCAGCCCAATAATCCAAGCTTTTGTTTTAGGAAGAACCCTTGAATAAAATAATTAACACCTCCTTATACGAAATTTGGATCAACCAAGAAATAAGGCTAGAATTAGATTACCTCTTACAATCGAGATCCAGAAGCAAGATTTGGAAGAGTGTTCTAAATTGAGTCACTTCACAATCTAACTTGATCAATGCTTGATTGAATGGCTCCGGTGAAATTCTACCACAATAATTGCTTGAAACTTAGAAATGACAAATATGATGCTCGGATTTCTAAGGGAAACGCCTCAATTTGATATCTGAATTACATTCATCCACGAATATGAATTTTACATAACATATTGTGGGTATTTATAGTCTCCCGACAAAAGACATTTGTGGACAATATTTATTCGAGACGTTTGTGGACGGGATTTATTACCGATCCCTTTAATCTCCACAAAAGAATAAGTCAAATTGACCATTTGACTTTTACATCATTTATGATACTAAACATAGTTCTTTCTAAAAAAATTTTGAATCTTCTTGGCAATAGGTCCATTTGGAACACCGTGATTCTTATCAGTTGGTCCTCTCATGCCTATGCCATGGCATTTATGGATCCCGTACTAGATAACAGGTGTATAATCCAACCTACGACACATGGTCTGGAGTGCAATACTTGCACACCCACGTTGCCCGGTACTGGCCTTGAAAGACCCATTGCAAAGGAAGTCGCCCGAGACACTCGTCTCCTTTTCAATTCATACGTTATATGGTGCATTGGATGATGCACTATCCTCCTCGGTTGCATCATGCAATTTTTCTATATTGGGCCTCTTGTGGCGGATGTGCGCCACTTGAGGGTCGCCGCTTTGCTTGTCTCGACGTCGGGGTCAAAAACCATAATAAACCTACTCTTTTCATAGTAAGGTTTTGAAGTAGCAACTGTAAGTCTTGTTGGACAAGGGTTTCATCTGAGGGATCCTCTTAGAGTGCTCTAGTGTCGTTTGTCAATGTGAGATCCCACAACAGTTGGAGAGATGAACAAATAATTCCTTTTAAGGGTGTGGAAGATTAGAACAAGAATGTGCAGGACTCAGAGTAATACACTGACATGAGACATATGAGCTTAGGGGACATGATATTCTTGAAGGTGATACCGATGAAGGGGGTCGTAAGGTTCGAATAAAAAGGAAAGATGAGCATATGCTTTATAGAACCTTTTAAAATCTTAGATCATATCTGTCATGACGCGTTTTTTGAGATTTTGAAAACTCGGACCATTACCTAAAAGACCAAAGCGAAAACAGTCAAAAATAAAATAAAAGAAAAATAAAAGCTAATAATATTATTAAAATAAAAGAGAATAAAGAGAAGTTTTGTTTCAAAATATTACCAAGGAAACAAATTAAACAAGGAAATACAAAAGACTCCAAAATGACTGAAAAGGGACTGACACTCCGAAACGACCCCCTCTATGAGAGCACAACTCTCAAATTCTCCTTAACCTCAACCAGTAGCCTGCGAACACTTGAAAAAAATTGGAAAACTGGGACGAGTATAAATATTATACTCATAAGCCACTTACTTGTATGCTCTTATTGCATCTTTAACATATTTCTACGGACTTCTCTTTGGCTCTAGGATGTTTTATTCTAGTCTTAGATCCTTGAGGCTCTTTGGTTCTTCATCCTTTCATTTAAACTCTAAGAGTTCCTTATGCCAAGCTGTAATGACCGGTGTCTCTCTATGAAGCGCTACCTCTCCATGACATCCTGAGACTATATGGTATCTTATATAGGGTGTGCTAAGTACATCTTAGGCCCATGATAGTCCCCCTTATTGGGGGGTGCAACCCCTCCTTTACCATGCAGCTAATGGTCTGTATGATGTGGGAACATATTTTCCATGAGAAACGACTAGGAACAACGAGAATTGATCAGGAATCTTTGGTTTTCCTATGAAGTAATAGATATTGTTCACACAACTTGTAGCCTAAGAACACTCTTAAAGTACTTCATTTGTCGATGTGATTTAATAGGCTCATAGGAAAAAGTTAGGTCTAGACTCAGTGACTTGTCACTTCTAACCACAAATCCCTATGTTTATCATATTATTGGGTCATGGTAAATAGCTAGGCTTATTATATTAATAGGTCATAATTCACATAAAAATATGGTTTCAATTAAAATCGGGATAAAAATCAAGCAAACAAAAGTCAAACAAGATGAAAACTAACCATCATTGTGCAGCACGTACTTCCACTCGTCGGAAAGATGCTCCATGCCCCCGTACGAATGTGGTTGAGGGAAGAGGATGCACATCCCGGTGTTGCCACGTGGCGTGCTTGGGTTGGTCATGATGGAGTTAATATAACACATGTAGAAGCAATTTGGATCTTAGGCACTCTTAGAACATCAATTATAGTAAATAACTAGCATGTTCATAAGTATTAAAACTCAAGGTCTTTGAGTACTAACCTTTGTAGTTCAAAATCCTTTTTCCTCACGAACCGGTTTCAAACCACCACTAGTGTCTTTTCCACTATTCTCCGACCTTAGAACGAGATTGTGAAATCTGGCGAGTGACTAAACTTGGGAGGGATTTAGTATATATGAAGAGAGAGTTTGGGAGAGTTTTGGTTCAAGTTTTTTCAAGGGAGAAGTTCCATGTACCTTGATTACTCTATTTATAGAGTCATGTTAGCATGTTCATGCAAATTTGAGATCAACAAATTTTGACACTCAAAATTTCACTAAAATTTGTGGGGTTTATTTGGCAAGCATGCAAGTTTGGTTAAACCAAATTTTGACACCTCAAAATTCCACCAACTCAAACCTGAAAAACATTTTGACTTTTTCATTTTAATTCAAAAATTAATTTGAATAATTAATTTCAAATTAAAGAAATATTAAATGATTAATTAAACTATTTAACTAATATTTAATATTAATTCAAATGCCAATCCCAATCAATTCCGACACATATTTGATTAAAATATTTAAATCTTATTTAAATATCTCATATTCTCTCTTTTTGTTTAATTCGTAAATAAAATAAAAATGCGGTTAAATATATCGTATATATGTGGCGCATATTCCCTAATTTGAATTCGAACACTTCAAACTCACTCGTCACACTGTTCTATGGTTTAGTTCGATATTAGCTAGCAGAGGGACCTAATGGACCTATAGATCATAGGCTCTAACGATCCAAGATTAACTGGTTCAACTCATTGACCTTGTTAACCAACATTCATTAACTTCTAGGACACTTCACTGTAGCCTAGTAGTTGCACTCCCCTCACTATAGATATATTTCTATCCATTCGATATAACCATGATTAGTAAGTCGATTCTTCACAGGTTGTTCGTAACTAGAGCTGGGTCAATTTATCGTTTTACCCCTGAAGTTACTTCTTGTTTCTTATGTTCCACTGATCCTCTAATGAACAATTGATTTGTGGTCCAACCAGTAAACTGAATCTCTCTCAGGCCAATGAGAGGGTATGACCTCTTGTTCAAGACTTGTAGTCAGTACTTAAGGGAACTACGTCTCTTCTATCCCTAAAAGTTGGTAAGAGTGAATTCCATCTTGCACCCCACGTCCCTAGCCATTCACCCACTCTTACCCTTGAAATGGGAGGCCTATTGAGTCAGCGAACTCGAGCCACTCTCACCCATGCAAATCTAAGGATAATTCCAAAGAATCAGGAGTTCATGATTAGCTTAGAATTAAGATCGAGTTACCTAGGTCATCGAATGAAAAGAAAATCAGTCTCAATAGTAAACGACATTATAAAGTGAGAGTGATTTTCTTCATGGTTCGATCTTATGCAATACTCATTGCATAAGACACCCCCACTCACATGTCTCCGCATATACAATTTAGTGATCACATTGTTTACGTAATATACAAAAGTGGGCCGCATTCATACTGTCCCCAGGATAAGGTACTCAGCCTTATCCCTGTACTATAGATCATTTTGACTATATACTTGAACTTGATCCACTCTTATGTCTCTACATATAGTTCAAGTAATCATACTATAGTTAGAGTGTTCTTAGTTTATTGGATTTAGATTAATAATCGTAAAATTCACTTCATTCAATAATAATCTTTACTGAATAAACATCAATAATAATGTTATTGAAAATAGAATAGGTTTTTGTTTACAAACTATGAGTTTTAGGACATAAAACCCAACAGGTCAGCCACTGATGAGTTGTGGGTTCGAATCCAGAGGTGGTGCTGGCAAGTAAAATTCCTTACGTTGATGCATGGCACCATGCAAATTAGGTTGAACATCCTTCGAGTTAAACTTGGTCAGACGTGGACGCGGGTCGAAAGAGCTACCGCGTGTCGCATATCGAGTAGAGTTGCAACAAAGAATCCGCTAGGATTCTTCATGAATTCTATGGGGAATCCTTCTAGAAGATCATATCAATATCTTAGACCTTAACTCGTAAGAAATGACTTACGGCAAAAGGTTACCTTGCGGGTCTCGGTTTCTTGCTCTCACTCCCCAACTTTCTCTCTCTCTTCCATATAAAAAAATGTTATTATTAAGAGAATTATTGAAATTGGCCCATGCAAGTTTTCGAACCTACGGACCATTAGCACGACTCTGTAACCAACTGAGCTAAATAGACCATAAGTTTTATGCACAATAAACATACAACTTTAAGTCATTCTAGCAACGGTTTTAATCCAAATTATGGAGCAAGTACCTAATCTTATCAATCAAGTTTAGGTTACATAATTTTATACCTAATAAATAAATTTGTAGGGCCATGAAAAGATATATTACAATTCAAATTAATGAATATGGCCCATGCAGGTGTTGATCCTATGACCAATTGAGCTAATAGAACATAGGTTTTATGCATAATAAACTTAAAATTTCAAGTCATTATCTTTAAAGTGTAACCTCATATCATGAAAAGATATATTATTATTAAGATTAAAATTTCAAGTCATTATCTTTAAAGTGTAACCTCATATCATGAAAAGATATATTATTATTAAGAATTAATGAAATTTACTTTAACCTCATATCATGAAAAGATATATTATTATTAAGAATTAATTCAAATTAATGAATATGGCCCATGCAGGTGTTGATCCTATGACCAATTGAGCTAATAGAACATAGGTTTTATGCATAATAAACTTAAAATTTCAAGTCATTATCTTTAAAGTGTAACCTCATATCATGAAAAGATATATTATTATTAAGAATTAATGAAATTTACTTTAACCTCATATCATGAAAAGATATATTATTATTAAGAATTAATGAAATTGGACCATAAAGGTGTCAAAACCTGCGCGTTGTGCTTTCAGGTTTTATGCACATTGTAGATCAATAGCTCCTAATAATACACTATTAGTACGATGCTCCCAAACAGGTGTCGAACTTGCGACTTTCGCTTTATTAGCACAACACTCTAACCAACTAAACTAATAGGCCATAAGTTTTATGCATATTGTAGATCAATAGCTCCTAATCCAGTGAGTTTAGGTAACCTCATATATCATGGAAAGATATATTACCATTAGTCCATGCAGGTGTCGAACCTGCAACCTTCACGTTATTAGCACGACATTCTAACCAACTAAGCTAATAGGCCATAGGTTTTATACACATTGTAGATCAATAGCTCCCAATCAACCAACTAAGCTAATAGGCCATAGGTTTTATACACATTGTAGATCAATAGCTCCCAATCTAGTGAGTTTAGGTTATATAATTTTATGCATAATACACTTAAAACTTCAAGTCATTATCTTTAAAGTAATTAATGAAATTGGCAAATGCCGGTGTCGTACTTGCGACCTCCACATTCCTAATACGACTCTCTAACCAATTGAATAAGCCATAGGTTTTTTGTACATGGTAGATCGGTAGCTCCTAATCCAGTGAGCTTAGGTTACATAATTTTATGCATAATAAACATAAAACTTCAAGTCATTATTTTTAAAGTTTGTTCAACACTCTAACCAACTAATCTAATAGGCCATAGGCTTTATGCACAATGTAGATCGATAGCTCCTAATCAAGTCAATCGAGTTTCGATTACATAATTTTATGCTTAATAAATAAAAACTTGAACTCATTATCTTTTAAAGTTTTTTGTGTCGTAACTTGGTATCATGAAAAGCTATTATTAAGAATTAATAAAATTAGACCATGCAGGTGTCAAACCTGCGACCTAGGCCATAGGTTTTATGCACATTATAAATCGGTAGCTCCAAATCCATTCAATCGAGTTTAGGCAAAATTAAAATTTAGAGAGTAGCATTAAGCTAACGTCAAATGGTTGTAGTAGCTTCGGCTTAGGCCAACCAAGTGGCCCTACTATCATTTCCCTCTACAACCAATGTGAGATCTCATGATCATCTATCAAGTACTAAATGAAAGTCAATAGATATTGCCCTATCTTAACTTTTATGGTCATTCCAATATTCACTGTTATCCGTTCTCACTAGTACACTACCTGGTGTCTGGTTCTGATACCAACAGTAACTCCCATAATTTTCTTACTCTAATTAGAGACGTCACAGCATGCATGACTTAATTAACATATGCAGACATTGAAATGAAACATTTACAAATGAAGCCATAGACTTGCCCAATTAATTTAAAGCAAGAAAATAGAAATAGCATAGTTTGCAAACATGAAATGTTTTTGCATATTCCCATAGGGTCAAGACTTTATCCAAAGTAACTTGTGTAAGCTTGTGAGTGCAACAACCCACCACTACTCGAATGGCAGTGTGACCTTTTGTTATCTTTCATAAACCTAGAAAGAATTCCATGACATAATCTCTTAGTTGTTGAACCTTTCCAGGACCCATTAGATTCACTAACCAATGGTTTGGGCATATCCTTTTACAACTCTCTATGTGACCTGCAACGTTTAAGAACTTAACCAACTTGGGATTCTCTTACTATGCATCAGTAATTTAGTGTGGTATCCACATTAAGGACGAGCAAGTAATCTCATGTTCCTTTGGTAAATATGAGGTAGGATGCTTATTTTTTTGAGTTGTCTTAGTACTCTAACTAGTTATCTTTTCATAACATCATTAAACTTTACTGACCTTCATATATCATCTAGCACATCCTTATACTATAATTAAGGCTAGCAAATTCCTCAACTTTGGAAAGCTTTTCTCACAGACTCATTGTAAGTGCGAGTTGTGCTCGCATATATTGAATGAGTAAGACTCAAAACTTTTGAACAAACCTTCTAAATTGTCAAAGATAGGAAACTTAGAACTTTATATCTCTAAATAAGTCTAGAAAAAGTACAATTTGTTCCTCGTTTAAAATGGTTCACTAGACCACATTCTATAATATTCAATGTCTAAGGGAAATGCTTTTATTCAACCAAGACTCGTAATCGAAGAGTAGTGAGATTTATAAAGAAGCTATTGATAAAACAACAAGAGTTGTTGATCAGATTGGTTCTTCAACAAGAGTTGTTGATGGAACTGGCACTTCTGGTCAATCACATCCTTCTCAAGAGTTGAGAATGCCTCAACGTAGTGGGAGGGTTATAACTCAACCCGATCGTTACTTGGGTTTGATAGAAACACAGGTCGTCATACTTGATGATGGTGTTGAGGATCCATTGACCTATAAACAGACAATGAATGATAAAAATAGAGATCAGTGGATCAAAGCCATGAATCTTGAAATGGAGTCAATGTACTTCAATTCAGTCCCGGAACTTGTAGATCAACCAGATGGGGTAAAACCTATTGGTTGCAAATGAATCTATAAGAGGAAACGAGACCAAACTGGTAAGGTACAGGCCTTTAAAGCTCGACTTTTAGCAAAGAGTTATACCCAAAGAGAGGGGGTGGACTATGAAAAAGCCTGTAAGGTACAGACCTTTAAATCGATTAGAATACTCTTGTCCATTGCCACATTTTATGATTATGAAATTTGACAAATGGATGTTAAGACAGCCTTTCTAAACGGCAATCTTGAAGAGAGTATCTATATGGATCTGCTAGAGGGGTTCATTGAACAATATCACGAGCAAACGGTTTGTAAGCTTAAAAGATCCATTTATGGGTTAAAGCAAGCATCTCGATCTTAGAATATAATGTTTGATACTGCAATCAAATCTTATGGCTTTAAATAGAATGTTAACGAACCTTATGTTTACAAAAGAATAGTCAACTCTACAATAGCTTTCCTAGTATTGTACGTTGACGATATCCTACTCATTGGGAATGATGTGGGATTTTTGATGGACATTAAGCATTGGCTAACAACACAATTCCAAATGAAAGATTTGGGAGAGGCTTAGTTTGTTCTTGGAATCCAAATTGTTCAAAATCGCAAGAACAAAATACTAGCATTGTCTCAGGCATCGTACATCGACAAAATAATGGTTTGATATAAGATGCAGGACTGAAAGAAAGGACTATTATCTTTCAGGCTACGGAGTTCATTTGTCGAAGGAACAAAGCCTTAAGACATCTTAAGAAGTTGAGGATATGAGACATTCCTTATGCATCAGCAGTCGGTAGTCTAATGTATGCCATGCTATGTACCCGACCCGACATACGCTATGCTGTGGAAATTGTCAGTAGGTATCAGTCCAATTCGGGATGTGCTCATTGGACTACCATTAAGAATATCCTCAAGTATCTTAAGAGAACTAGAGATTATATGCTAATGTATGGCGCTAAAGATTTGATCCTTATAGAGTACACTGACTCAGATTTTCAGACCGATATAGATTCAAAGAAATCGACATCAAGATCTGTCTTCACTCTGAACAAAGAAGCAATAGTATGGAGAAGCATAAAGCAAGGTTACATTGCTGATTCCACCATGGAAGCCGAGTATGTTGCTACTTGTGAAGCAAAGAAAGAATCTTTATGGCTTAGGAAGTTCCTAACTGATTTGGAAGTCGTTCTAAATATGCATCTTTCCATCACTCTTTTTTGTGTTAACAGTGGAGCAGTTGCAAATTCAAAAGAACCAAGAAGCCATAAGCGAGGAAAACTTATTGAGCGCAAATATCATCTCATAAGGGAGACTGTGCAACGAGGAGATGTGATCGTCACATAGATAGCTTCTTAGCACAACATTGTTGATCCATTTACAAAGCCCCTCATGGCTAAAGTGTTTGAAGGGCACCTAGTGAGTCTAGGACTACGAGTTGTGTAATCTAGGGCAACTGGGAGAAAATGCATGAGTATGTGATGCCCTAATTTATTGTATTTATGTCTTTCTCTCTACTCAATGTTATAAAACCTCACTAGAGTTTTAGTCCAAATGGGAGTTTGTTAGGTTTTATGTCCTAAAACTCATAGTTTGTAAACAAAAACATATTCTATTTTCAATAACGCTATTATTGATGTTTATTCAGTAAAGATTGTTATTGAATAAAGTGAATTTTACGATTATTAATCTGAAACCAATAAACTAAGAACACTCTGACTATAGTATGATTACTTGAACTATATGTAGAGACATAAGAGTTGATCAAGTTCAAGTATATAGTCAAAATGATCTATAGTATAAGGATAAGGCTAAGTACCTTATTCTGGGGACACTATGGATGCGACCCACTTTTGTATATGATATAAACAATGTGATCACTAAAATTGTACATGTGGAAACATGGGAGTGGGGGCGTCCTATGCAATGAGTATTGCATAAAATCGGACCATGAAGAAAATCACTCTTATTTTTTAGTGTCGTTTACTGTTGAGACTGATTTTCTTTTCATTCGATGACTTAGGGAACTCGATCTTAATCCTGAGCTAACCATGAACTCCTGTTCATTCGGAATTAACCTTAGATTTGCATGGGTAAGAGTGGCTCGAGTTCGCCTAATAAATAGGCCTCCCATTTCAGGGGTAAGACTGGGTGAATGGCTGGGGACGTGGGGTGTAAGATGGAATTCACTCCTACCCACTTTTAGGGATATAAGAGATGTAGTTCCCTTAAGTATTGACTCCAGGTCTTGAACAAGGGGCCCCACCCTCTCATTGGCTTTAGAGGGATTCGGTTTACTGGTTGGACCACAAACCAATTGTTCATTAAAGGATCAGTGGAACATAAGGAACAAGAAGTAACTTCAGGGGTAAAATGATAAATTGACCCACCTCTAGTTACGAACAACCTGTGAAGGTTCGACTTACTAATCATAGTTATATCAAATGAACAGAAATATATCTATAGTGAGGGGAGTGCAACTACTAGGCTACAGTGGAGGGTCCTAGTAGTTAACGAATATTGGTTAACAAGGTTAATGAGTTTAATCGGTTAATCTTGGATCGTTGGAGCCTATGATCTATAGGTCCATTAGGTCTGTCTACTAGCTCATATCAGACTAAACCATAGAACAGTGTGACGAGTGAGTTCGAAGTGTTCAAATTCAAATTAGGGAATATGCGCTACATATATACGATTTATTTAACCACATTTGTATTTTATTTACGAATTAAACAAAAAAAGAGAATCGAAGATATTTAATAAGATTTAAATATTTTAATCAAATATGTGTCGAAATTGATTGAGATTGGTATTTGAATTAATTTTAAATATTAATTATATAGTTTAATTAATCATTTAATATTACTTTAATTTGAAATTAATTATTGAATTAAAAGGAAGAAAGTCAAAATGTTGATTTCACTTAATAGAAATATCCATGTTTGAGTTAATGGAATTTTGAGGTGTCAAAATTTAGTTTAACCAAACTTGCATGTTTGGCAAATAAACAAATTTGAGTGGAATTTGGAGTGTTCAAATTTGGTTAACTCAAATTGCATGCTTGCCACATAATCTAACACATTTGAGTGAAATTTTGAGTATCAATTTTGGTGATCTCAAATTTGCATGAAAATGTTGAAGGTGCCTCAAACACAGCTTCCCAATTTGGTCCGCCAATAAAGGAAGAAGGTTGAAGCTCGAACATTAAATCTGAGCCTACACGCAAGTTTGTCAAGAGAAACATATCTTGTTTGATTTTTTGCAGCTCCAAGGACTATTTCCATAGAAGACCACAAAGGTTAACAAGACTAAGACAAATTGAAGAAAATTATTTTGTGAAAAATTGGGGGGTAAGGATCGAAATCTTACATACCATCCATTTTCTTAAAAATTGAGTCTTTCTTTAGCTTTATTAGATTAAGTTGAGTGCTTTTGATAAAGAAATCGAGAGTTAATACGTCCTAGATCAGGTTGCCTAAGGAAACAAAATTCTGCTTTCTTAAATAAGTTGAAGACAGATGATTAAATTCCAAAATTAAGACCATGCCATTTAAGACATTGCTCCAAAACAAATTTTTTAGCTTGACAAATATAAGGAAGAAATTGGTTTGAATTCAATGAGAAGTTATAAAAGTTTACTTTCATATTTATATCTATAGACCATAAACAAACATGGAAAAGGTCCCTTGAGTTATTGGATTCAAAGTCCAATGTCCTAACCACTAAACCATGAGACCACAAATATCTATAAGTCTTGTCTCTATGAACTTTAAAAAATAATAGATCTCTAAGTTTTGAAAATGATTTAGGTGTCTTTGTTTTCAGCTTTGTATTTGATAGAGTTTCAACACTTAGATATGATATATGAGTGTATAACACGAGCTACAATACACTTAATGGTAAAATAGGACATGTAAATAAAATATAGATAGTCAAGACTTAGATATGGCATCTATCCGTCATTATCTCGTATTTTGCATTACTACCTACAATTTCGAATAAGAAAGGAGAATTAATAAGAGAAGATAAACATGAACATAGTTTAGAAAAAGTTTGGGTCATTTAGAGAATTGAACTCGAGACCTCTCACACCCAAAACAAGAATCATACCACCAAATAAAATATCCACTTATGATAAAAAAAATTATTGAATATATTATTCTTTCATTCATTTATTTGATTTGGATATTAATAAAATCCATGTGCAAGAGTATTATAATCCTATCTTTTAGTTTTGACCATATGCAACTAAAATTATTTATACGAGTAGGTGTAATAACAATTATATAATGTTAAGATTTGGATAGACAAATTGAATTGATTAAAATCTATATTCTTTTAGCACCTAAGTGGTTACCCCCTACGAATACATTCACTCCATATAGTCCAATATGTTCGATTT
>NW_019272098.1:216952-279882 GCF_002738345.1 Cucurbita maxima | reverse complement strand
GTTTAACCAAACTTGCATGTTTGCCAAATAAACCCCACAAATTTGAGTGTTAAAATTTGGTTAACTCAAACATGCATGCTTGCCACATAATCCCAAACATTTTAGTGTAATTTTGAGTGTCAAAATTTGGTGATCTCAAATTTGCATGAACATGCAAACATGACTCTATAAATAGAGTGATCATAATACATGAAAGGGTTCTTCTTGGTGAAAAACCTTGAGAAAAACCTCTCAGAAACACTCTTTTCATATATACAAAATCCCTCCCAAGTTTAGTCACTCACCGGATTCCACAATCACATTCTAAGGCCGGAGGATAGTGGAGAAGACACTAGTGATGGTTCGAAACTGGTTCGTGAGGAAAAAGGAATTTGAACTACAAAAGGTTAGTACTCAAACTTCTTGAGTTTTAATACTTATGAACATGCTAGTTATTTACTATAATTGATGTTCTAAGAGTGCCTCAGATCCAAATTGCTTCCCCATGTGTTATATTAACACCATCACAAACATCATTTTCCCAAGTTATATAGTTTTCACTAGTAAGTAGTCAAATTTTTAGCGGCCAATATTAAGATTAAAGAGCTTGACGTACTACTGAAAATAATAATGAAAACTGTAAAGACTATTCAATCAATTCTAAAATAAAAAAAAAAATAGGGATTTAAATTTCTAATTTTTTATAACATTATATCATAATATAGAAAAAAACTCGTAAATCCTTTGGTGTGGTGGTGTAGTTGGTTATCACGTTAGTCTAACACTATAACAAATAAGAATTTTCAAACAAAAATATTACATGACACACGTGAATGTTGTGTTCCCCCAACCCCTCACAATGCTCCCTCGACCTTCAACCATCGCCACACCAACGTCAGCAACCACTCCAAGACACTCAAACCACCTGCAACGAAGAAAAGAGTGAGAAACTGAGAGAGAGAGGGAATTATCGAGAACGCCGACAAGTTCTAAAAATGAAACCCACGACCTTAAACCGTCTAGGACATGTTCCACGTTAATTTTTGTCGTCGTCGTCATGAAAAAGGAGATCAAAATTAAGTTTCAAAAATATTGTAGATTCGTCATTATAGGTGGCTACAAGCCACGAAAATTCATGGAAGAGAAGAGGAGAGGTCCATAGAGAGATAGGGAGAGAAAATGGAAGAGAAAAGGCGTCAGAAAAGTCGCGGAAAGGAGAGAGAAAATTGTGCAAGGAGTCAAGCGAAGAAGAAAAGGTCGGTCAGATCTAGGTCGGACTTGATCCAAACTCGATGCCCAGCAGGTAAGCCTTCGACCCAAAATTCGTTGGCCTAGCAACTAGAGGCTGGTCAAGCCTGCGACCCACGTACGATCTGCGCCTGCTCTACAACCCAAAACAAACCTATAAACCCGAGGCCCAATCCCTACTCGACCCAAAACCCGATAATCAACCTAGTAGCCCAAACTCGCAGGAATACTAACCACTCTACAACGACGACGGAACTCATGTCATCCAATTTTGAATGCGAATAAAATTGTCAAAACAAGATTAAACTTGTTGTTGTTCGGGATCAAACTCATGTCACTCGAGTGACAAACAGTAATGCTCGCCCTTGTATTACAACGACCTCTGAAACATAATAACTCAAGTGACAAGCGGAAATACTCACCACTATACTACGACTCATAAAAAATAAATTATTTCTTAATGCTCCAGATTTTACCAATCGTCTTTAGAAATAGCGATCCATTGTCAATACACTAGATTTTATCAATCGAAGAATCAGAACAGGTAATCCAATTTCAAATCCTGTGAAAATTGTCAAAAGAAAATTAAACTTATTATTGTCGGGATTCAAACTCAAGTCTCTCGAGTGACAAGCGGGAATACTCACTACTGTATTACATCGATCTCTGAAAAATATATTATTTGTAAACACACGAGAGAAACAGGAATCCAATCCCGAATTTCAAATTCAAAAGAAAATTGAAAATAGTCTGCTGCGGCGGATAAAACTCGCAGGATAACTCACCACTCTACAACGACAACTTTTGAAAATATAATATTTGTTAACACAACAGATTTTATCAATCACCGTTACAAAAAGTAATCCAATTTTGAATGCGACTAAAATTGTCAAAACAAGATTAAACTTGTTATTGTTCGGGATCAAACTCATGTCACTCGAGTGACAAACATGAATGCTCGCCCTTGTATTACAACGACCTCTGAAACATAATAACTCAAGTGACAAGCGGAAATACTCACCACTATACTACAACGATTCATAAAAAATAAATTATTTCTTAATGCTCCAGATTTTACCAATCGTCTTTAGAAATAGCGATCCATTGTCAACGCACTAGATTTTATCAATCGAAGAATCAGAACAGGTAATCCAATTTCAAATTCGGTGAAAATTGTCAAAAGAAAATTAAACTTATTATTGTCGGGGTTCAAACTCAAGTCTCTCGAGTGACAAGCGGGAATACTCACTACTGTATTACATCGATCTCTGAAAAATATATTATTTGTAAACACACGAGAGAAACAGGAATCCAATCTCGAATTTCAAATTCAAAAGAAAATTAAAAACAGTCCGCTGCGGCGGATAAAACTCGCCGGAATACTCACCACTCTACAACGACGACTTTTGAAAATATAATATTTGTTAACACATCAGATTTTATCAATCACCGTTACAAAAGGTAATCCAATTTTGAATGCGACTAAAATTGTCGAAACAAGATTAAACTTGTTATTGTTCGGGATCAAACTCATGTCACTCGAGTGACAAACATGAATGCTCGCCCTTGTATTACAACGACCTCTGAAACATAATAACTCAAGTGACAAGCGGAAATACTCACCACTATACTACAACGATTCATAAAAAATAAATTATTTCTTAATGCTCCAGATTTTACCAATCGTCTTTAGAAATAGCGATCCATTGTCAACGCACTAGATTTTATCAATCGAAGAATCAGAACAGGTAATCCAATTTCAAATTCGGTGAAAATTGTCAAAAGAAAATTAAACTTATTATTGTCGGGGTTCAAACTCAAGTCTCTCGAGTGACAAGCGGGAATACTCACTACTGTATTACATCGATCTCTGAAAAATATATTATTTGTAAACACACGAGAGAAACAGGAATCCAATCTCGAATTTCAAATTCAAAAGAAAATTAAAAACAGTCCGCTGCGGCGGATAAAACTCGCCGGAATACTCACCACTCTACAACGACGACTTTTGAAAATATAATATTTGTTAACACATCAGATTTTATCAATCACCGTTACAAAAGGTAATCCAATTTTGAATGCGACTAAAATTGTCGAAACAAGATTAAACTTGTTATTGTTCGGGATCAAACTCATGTCACTCGAGTGACAAACATGAATGCTCGCCCTTGTATTACAACGACCTCTGGAACATAATAACTCTAGTGACAAGAGGAAATACTCACCATTGTACCACTACAACGACCTCTGAAATCATATTATATTTTAACACACAAGATTTCATAAACAATTTTTTAGCCGACTTTCTTTTCAAACTACCGTTGTTAGGGATCGAACCCAAACCACTGGCATGACAGGTTCACCGCTGTCCAATTTCGAATTCCGTAAAAGTACGGAAAGAAAACAATTAAAATCGCCGTTGCCGGGGATTTTATTGAGGTAAACAGGGAAGACTCAACTCTCGATTAATGATCCTGAAACTTGTCCCAGAACTCTTTTACTCGACTTCCTGTAAACAAGGGAAGGAAAGCCGCTAATGAATTGACTGTCCCTAAACTTCTCCAACTCGGTAAAGAAAGCAGCAGGATGATCAGCTCAATCACCTCTACCTATTTTCCATTTCACTCTTGAGCAAGGGAAAGCTGAAACAGAAAACCTGCCCCTTCACCTCTACAACTCGATTTCACAATTCCATTGCCTACCCCTCGTAAACTCGGTTTCACAATTCCATTTCCTGCCCCTCTATTCCCGGACTATTCTTCTTGAACAAGGTAAAGCTTCTTCCCCTATTTGTCTTATTCTAGCTTTGCTTTGTTTTATTCCCTTTCGTTATTGTTCCTTATCTATCACAGTAAACTAAGACTGAACTCAAGATGAATTAGAGTTTACAGAAGACTAAACAAATGAAAGAAAGAGATTTGCTCATTCGCCCGCCCCTGAACCTTTAATTTAATGTCGAGCCCAATGAGAAGAAGGTCAGCTAAAGAAGAAGAATCAGACACCTGACGAGAAAGAAGAAGAGGATATTCCCTTACAGTCGAGTAAATAAATTCATTCAATCCGGAACATGAATCTTCTCTCACTCCTGACTGAACCTTATTCATCGAGTGTTGAAAGACTCTCAACATTACATTAATTATCCTGAACTCTGACCGGAACCTATTTATTCTTTCTCCTGCCCCTGAACCTATTTACCTTATTCATTCAATCAGGGAGATGAAAGATGAATGAGAGTTTACAGTTACAAGAGAGGAGAGTCAAATAAATGATCATCAGGTCAAGCTCCTTCCCCTTTTCCGATATTACCTTCCCTAAAGCTATTTATTCTTTCAATTCATTCTCCTGAACAGAAAGTCAAGAATCAATGTCATTAGCAGCGCTGCTTTAGAGTCGAGTAAAGAAAAGCAAAGAGATAGTTCAACCTGAACCTGTCCCTTCTTTCACTCCTGAACCTATCCTCTCCAACTTGGTAAAGTGTTTGTCTTCGCTACTTGTCTTTCTCTTCTCCCTAATAAACGGAATGAGAATTCTTCTTTTACAGTCGGGCCGCACCTTTACCTCTTCGCTCCTCTCTCTTAAGTTAGAGTCGAGTTGCTTCGCTGACCTCATTCCCTTCTTTTTGTAGGTCTGTGAACTCATTCCCCGGTCGGTAAAGCTATTCCATTGCCTGTCCCTTCTTTCACAAGGTAAAAGACAAAGAGAGAGAGAGAATGAATTAGACTGAACCTTTGCAATTACAGGAGAGGAAAGACTCAAGAAGAAATGAATTAGCTGCTTTTCCAGACTCAATTCCTTATTCATGAGACAGAACTCAATCAGTTGTCTGTCCCTACTATTTATTCTTTCCTTCAATCCTTCACTTTACCGGAGGAGAGTCAATGAATTAGCTGCTTTCGCTCGGTGAATAAGAAGAAGAAATTCTCTCGCTTCTTTCATTCACTCTTGAACAGTAAGAAGGTAAAGCGGCTGGATGAGAAGAACCTTCCCCTTTTCTTTGTCTGTATGACCATCTGTTCTTGTGAGTTATTCAAACAAAGACTGTAAACTACTAAGACTCAACTCCTTATTCAAGAGCCGGAACAGTCAGTCAAGACGAAACTCAAGATTCATTCGAGTTCACTCCTCTTATTCTTTCATTCAATCCAGAACTGGAAGGAAAGACTCAACCGCAAACACCAGCCAGGACTATTCTTCAAACACGAGGTAAAGCTAGAAGAAGAACCTTTACAGGAGAGTCAATTCATGAAAGAAGAAAGAGGAAAGACTAAAGATGAATGAGACTGATTTCACTCCTTACCTGCCCCTGAGCCTCTATTCTCTAAACTTGAGAGTAAATTCATGACAAGGATGGATGGAATCATAAGCTTTTTTTTCCTCCTCTACTGAATTGAACAGTAAACTCCTGAGCCTATTTAGCGAGTGATAGAAAAGAAAGAGATAATGAAACCTGAACCAAAGACGATATTCCCTCCTTTGAACCTTAGCTTAGACGATATTACCTGACCTTATTCAAAGAATGAATTCAATCCTCTCCCTATTTATTCTTTCAGTTCCCGTCCCGAGGTAAAGCATATTCTTTCTTTCTCCTTATATTATGAATCGAGTGTTGAAAGGCAAGACGAGATTCCTTAATAATTATCCTGAACTACTGAACTATTACTTATTCTTTCATTCAATCCGGAACAGGAGAGTTTAGTCAATTCATTAGCTACTTCACTTTACTGTCGGTAAAAGAAAAGAGATAGTGAAACCGTAACCCATTTATTCTTTCACTCAGTCTTTCACAAGGTAATGCTATTTGAAGAACCTGACCCTGACCCTCTCGCTTCAAACACTCGGTAAAGCTAGAATTACTTTCCCTGAATTGTAAAGACTCAAGATTAATTCGATCGAGTTTACCTTTCTAAATCATATGGAGAAAGAGAGAGGAGACCTTGTTTACAGTGTTTAAATAACAGATTCGAGAATGAATTGATTGAAGGAAAGATGAATGAAGTAGCTCTTTGATTGAACTCACTCTTTTACTCCCCTAACAGTAAATAAACAAGGGAAAAAGGGATTTGCTCCCCCTGCCTCTATGACTGGATCCTTTACAGAATGAAGAAGAAGAGAAGCGACTAAACCTGACTGAACAAGGTAAAGCATATTCCTTCTTTCAGGAAGTAAATAGGCTGGCTTGGCTTCTCTCTTGAACTTGACCCTGATATCTTATGAATGACGGAACCTGATTGAACGAGTGTACAGTGAAAGAAAGAAGGAAATGGAATTAAGTACCGACGGGTGAATGGAGAGTCAAGACTCAAGCAAGAAGAATTAGACTGAACTACGGCTCCTGCTCCTATTTATTCTTTCATTCAATCCAGAACTGGAGAGTATAGAAAAGAGCTAGTGAAACCGGAACCTGAACCTCTCTCTATATTACCAGAATTGATTGTGAGTTATTCAACCAAAGACTGTAAAGAAAGCATATGAAATGAATGAGAGTGAACAGGAAGTCAAGACGAAAGAAGAATGATCCGAAACTCTGGAACCTTCCATTTCCTATTCCTCTATTCCCAGTAAACAAAGAGAAAGAAAGGGAAGCGACTGAACGGGAACCTATTTCTTTTCTCTGTCTTCTTATTCTGTTCCTATGTATTCAATCCACTGAACCTTTAATTTAATGTTGAGCCCAATGAGAGGTAAAGCTTATTCGCGTATCGATGTCTCATTGCTCCGCTCCAGAACCTGAACCTGCTGATTGAACTGTGAAAGTGGCTGAGCTCCAGAACCTATTTATAAATGAACTATAAACGAGGTAAACTCATAAACCTAATTGAACTCTTGAACTACTCCCCTGCCTGTAAGACTCATTCGACAAAACAGGAAGAAGAAGACAAGATGAATAAGATATTCTATTACAGTCGAGTAAATAAATGAATGAAATCCTGAACCTGCACACACCTTCTCTCACTCCTGAACCTTATGAATCAAGGAAAGACGAAAGGAAATATGCATTCTCCTTCACTTTGGCCGGAACCTCTTTCTTCTTTCTCCTTCCCCTTCACCTCGTAAACTCGGTTTCACAATTCCATTGCCTGCCCCGATAAAACTCGGTTTCATGTCTTCGCCCCTGAACTGGAAGTCAAGCCTCAAGCAAGAAAAGATTTATTCAATCCTGAACTTGAGAGTAAATTCATGAATCAGAGAATGAATTGATTGAAAGAGAAGCTACTGAATTACCGTAGCGTCAATGAGATTAGCTACTGAACCGGAACGAACCGGAGCCTCTATTCCCCTTTGTTATTACCTGATTGAACTCTAAACAAGGTGTGTCTAAAATCTGTTCTTTATTTCTCCTATTTAATTGAACTGTAAACAAGGAAATAAATCATTATGAAATCCTGAACCTCTCCAACTCAGTAAAGTGGCCGAGAATTAGCTGCTTGACCTATTTACCTCTGACCTTCTTTATTAAGATTAACCTCTGCTTCGCGCCTTTCCGTCCGATTCCTTCTCCTGTCCCTTCTTGAATTGAAAAAGAAAGATTAATTCCCCTTCACCCATTTATTCACTGTAAACTAAGAATAAGAAAGATTTGCTCAACCTTAAACCTTAAACCATTTATTCTTCTTCTTTCTTCTACTTGAAAGACTCAACAAATGTCAAAAGCGACTCTGAACCCCTGAACTCT
This sequence comes from Cucurbita maxima, assembly GCF_002738345.1. Taxonomy (NCBI): domain Eukaryota; kingdom Viridiplantae; phylum Streptophyta; class Magnoliopsida; order Cucurbitales; family Cucurbitaceae; genus Cucurbita; species Cucurbita maxima. Next base: position 271,982 of record NW_019272098.1, on the reverse strand, counting down.
AGAACCTATGGATTCTTTTTCCTGAACCTATCAGCTCTTGTCTTAGGACGACTTGAACAAGGGTGGTTTCACAAAGACTGTAAACTCTTTTTCTTCCGTTCTTTAAGTTTTAAGTGTAAGGAAGGAAAGCTTTTTGATGGGAATATATCTGTAACAGTGTGCAGTTATTGTTCCTTATTCGAAGGAAGTTCTTGTTCACCTCTATTCCCTGAGCTACTGAATGAAACCCTTCCCGTGAACCTATCTTTTATGGTCTCTTCTCTGTTCTTTCCATTCGCCTGTCGGTTGGTTGAACAATTTTATTCCCTTCTTTCACTCAGTCTTTCACCTTTACAGTCCGGAGAAGAAAAGAGATTAAGCGAAGCGACTTCCTTCACCTAACCCGGAACAAAGAAGGGAGGAAGTGTTGAAAGCCGAAATTAGAAGGGAGAGGAGAGTCAAATGAGATTATTAAGCGAAGCGACTGACTGAATTTCAAGAAAATCCTTAAAATAATCTGTTGCAGCGGATCAAACTCGCAGGAATACTCACCACTCTACAACGATGACTTTGAAAAATATAGTATTTGTTAACACATCAGATTTTATCAATCGCCGTTACAAAAAGTAATCCAATTTTGAATGCGACTAAAATTGTCAAAACAAGATTAAACTTGTTTTTGTTCGGGATCAAACTTATGTCACTCGAGTGACAAACAGGAATGCTCGCCCTTGTATTACAAGGACCTCTTGAACATAATAATAGTGACAAGAGGAAATACTCACCACTGTACCACTACAACACAACGACCTCTGAAATCATATTATATGTTAACACACAAGATTACTTTCTTTTCAAACTACCGTTGGCATGACAGGTTAACCGCTGTCTAATTTCGAATTCCGTAAAAGTATGTGGAACAACGACCTCTGAAATCATATTATATGTTAACACACAAGATTTCATAAACAACTTTTTAGCCAACTTTCTTTTCAAACTACCGTTGGCATGACAGGTTCACCGCTGTCTAATTTCGAATTTCGTAAAAGTACGGAAAGAAAACAACTAAAATCGCCATTGTTGGGGATCGAACCCGGGTCGGTCACCTGCATGACAGGCAGGAATACTAACCACTATACTACAACGACTCATAAAAAATAAATTATTTCTTAACACTCCAGATTTTACCAATCGTCTTCAGAAAAATCGATCCATTGTCAATGCTATAGATTTTATCAATCGAAGATTTGGAACAAGTAATCCAATTTCGAATCCGGTGAAAATTGTGAAAAGAAAATTAAACTTATTATTGTCGGGGTTCAAACTCAAGTCTCTCGAGTGACAAGCGGGAATACTCACTACTGTATTACATCGACCTCTGAAAAATATATTATTTGTAAACACACGGGAGAAAAAGGAATCCAATCCCGAATTTCAAATTCAAAAGAAAATTGAAAATAGTCTGTTGCGGGTGATCAAACTCGCAGGAATACTCACCACTCTACAACGACGACTTTGGAAAATATAATATTTGTTAACACATCAGATTTTATCAATCGCCGTTACAAAAAGTAATTCAATTTTGTATGCGACTAAAATTGTCAAAACAAGATTAAACTTGTTATTGTTCTGGATCAAACTCATGTAACTCGAGTGACAAGCAGGAATGTTCGCCCTTGTATTACAAGGACCTCTGGAACATAATAACTCGAGTGACAAGCGGAAATACTTACCACTGTACCACTACAACGACCTCTGAAAACATAGTATATGTTGACACACAAGATTTCATAAACAATTTTTTAGTCGACTTTCTTTTCAAACTACCGTTATTGGGGATCAAACCCAAACCACTGACATGACAGGTTCACCGCTGTCCAATTTCGAATTCCGTTAAAGTACAGAAAAAAACAACTGAAATCATCGTTGCCGGGGATCAAACCTGGGTCGGTCACCTACATGACTGGCAGGAATACTCACCACTATATTACAACGACTCATAAAAAATAAATTATTTCTTAACGCTCCAGATTTTACCAATCGTCTTTAGAAAAAGCGATCCATTGTCCACGCTCTAGATTTTATCAATCGAAGATTCAGAACAAGTAATCAAATTTCGAATCCGATGAAAATTGTCAAAAGAAAATTAAACTTATTATTGTCGGGGTTCAAACTCTAGTATCTCGAGTGACAAGCGAGAATACTCACTACTGTATTACATCAACCTTAGAAAATTATATTATTTGTAAACACACGAGAGAAAAAGGAATACAAAATAGTTTGCGGCGGCGAATCAAACTCGTAGGAATACTCACCACTCTACAACGACGACTTTGGAAAATATAATATTTGTTAACACATCAGATTTTATCAATCGCCGATACAAAAAGTAATTCAATTTTTAATCCGATTAAAATTGTCAAAATAAGATTAAACGTGTTATTGTTTTGGATCAAACTCATGTCACTGAAGTGACAAGCAAGAATGCTCGCCCTTGCATTACAAGGACCTCTGAAAACATCCCTACCGGCATGACAAGTTCACCGCTATCCAATTTCGAGTTCCGTTAAAACTACGGAAAGAAAACAACTAAAAATCGTCGTTGCCAAGGATCAATCCCAATGTCACCTGTGTGACAGGCAAGAATACTCACCACTATACTACAACGACTCATAAAAAATAAATTATTTCTTAACACTCCAGATTTTACCAATCGTCTTTAGAAAAAGTGATCCATTGTCAACGCTCTAAATTTTATCAATCGAAGATTCGAACAAGTAATCCAATTTCAAATCCGGTGAAAATTGTCAAAAGAAAATTAAACTTATTATTGTCGGGGTTCAAACTCAAGTCTCTCGAGTGACGTGAAAATTGTCAAAAGAAAATTAAACTTATTATTGTCGGGGTTCAAACTCAAGTCTCTCGAGTGACAAGCGGGAATACTCACTACTGTATTACATCGACCTCTGAAAAATATATTATTTGTAAACAAACGGGAGAAAAAGGAATCCAATCCCGAATTTCAAATTCAAAAGAAAATTAAAAACAGTCTGCTACGGCGGATCAAACTTGCAGGAATACTCACCACTCTACAACGACGACTTTGGAAAATATAATATTTGTTAACACATCACATTTTATCAATCGACGTTACAAAAAGTAATCCAATTTTGAATGCGACTAAAATTGTCAAAACAAGATTAAACTTGTTATTGTTCGGGATCAAACTCATGTCACTCGAGTGACAAGCAGGAATACTCGCCCTTGTATTACAACGACCTCTCAAAACATATTTTATGTTAACACAAAAGATTTCATAAACAATTTTAAGATTTCATAAACAATTTTTTAGCCGACTTTCTTTTCAAACTACCGACCCAAACTACCGACATGGTAGGTTCACCGCTGTCCAATTTCGTGTTCGTTAAAAACTACAGAAAGAAAACAAATAAATGTGATAGGCAGGATTACTCACCACTATACTACAACGACTCATAAAAAATAAATTATTTTTTAACGCTCCAGATTTTACCAATCGTCTTTAGAAAAAGCGATCCATTGTCAACGCTCTAGATTTTATAAATCGAAGATTCGGAACAAGTAATCCAATTTCAAATCCGGTGAAAATTGTCAATAGAAAATTAAACTTATTATTGTCGAAGTTCATACTCAAGTCTCTCGAGTGACAAGCGGAAATACTCACTACTGTATTACATCGACCTCTGAAAAATATATTATTTGTAAACACATGAGAGAAAAAGGAATCCAATCCCGAATTTAAAATTCAAGAGAAAATTAAAAATAGTGTGCTGCGGCGGATCAAACTCGCAGGAATACTCACCACTCTACAACTACGACTTTGAAAAATATAATATTTGTTAACACATTAGATTTTATCAATGTACGTTACAAAAAGTAATCCAATTTTGAATGCGACTAAAAGTATCAAAACAAGAATAAACTTGTTATTGTTCGGGATCAAACTCATGTCACTCGAGTGACAAGCAGGAGTGCTCGCCCTTGTATTACAACAGCCTGTGGAACATAATAACTCGAGTGACAAGCGGAAATACTCACCACTGTACTACTACAACGACCTCTGAAAACATATTATATGTTAACACACAAGATTTCATAAACAATTTTTTAGCCGACTTTCTTTTCAAACGACCATTGTTGGGGATCGAGATCGAACCCCAACTAATCCAATTTCAAATTCGGTGAAAATTTTCAAAAGAAAATTAAACTTATTATTGTCGGGGTTCAAACTCAAGTCTCTCGAGTTACAGGCGGGAATACTCACTACTGTATTACATCGACCTCTGAAAAATATATTATTTGTTAACACACGAGAGAAAAAGGAATCCAATCCTGAATTTCGTTGTTGGGGAACAAACCTAAATCATCCGGTTCACCACTACCGAATTTTGAATTCAAAAGAAAATTAAAAATTGTCTATGCGGGTGATCAAACTCGCTGGAGTACTCACCACTCTACAACGACTTTCGAAAAATATAATATTTGTCAACACACCAGGTTTTATCGTTACAACTTGTTATTGTTCGGGATCAAACTTAGGTCACTCAAGTGACTAGCAGAAATACCTAACACACAAGATTTCATAAACTGTTTTTTAGCCGACTTTGTTTTCAAACTACCGTTGTTGGGGATCGAACTCAAATTACCGGCATGACAGGTTCACCTCGTCCAATTTTGAGTTTCGTTAAAACTACACAAAGAAACAAACTAAAATACAAATTGTCTAGGATCAAACCCAGGTCTTCTGCATAACAGACAAGGATACTCACCACTGTACTACAACAACTCATAAATAATGAATTATTTGTTAATTATTTGTTAACGCTCAATATTTTACCAATCGTCTTTAGAAAAAGCGATCCATTGTCAACGATCTAGATTTTATCAATCGAAGATTCGGAACAAGTAATTCAATTACTAATCCGGTGAAATTATCAAAAGAAAATTAAACTTATTATTGTCGGGGTTCAAACTCAGGTTTCTCGAGTGACAAGCGGGAATACTCACTACTGTATTACATTGACCTCTGAAAAATATATTATTTGTTAACACACGAGAGAAAAAAAAATCCAATCTTGAATTTCGTTGTTGGGGAACAAACCCAAATCATCCGGTTCACCACTATCGAATTTTGAATTCAAAAGAAAATTAAAAGTTGTCTATGCGGGAGATCAAACTCGCTGGAGTACTCACAACTCTACAACGACGACTTTCGAAAAATATAATATTTGTCAACACACCAGGCTTTATCAATCTTCGTTACAAAAAGTAATCCAATTTTGAATCCTACTAAAATTGTCAAAACATGATTAAACTTGTTATTGTTCGGGATCAAACTCAAGATTTCATAAACAATTTTTTAGTCGATTTTCTTTTCAAACTACCGTTGTTGGGGATCGAACCCAAACTACCGGCAACACGAGTTCACCAATGTCCAAATTCGAGATTCGTTAAAAATATAGAAAGAAAAAAACTAAAATTGTCGTTTTCAAGGACCAAACCTAAGTCACCTACGTGACAGGCAGGAATACTCACCACTATACTACAACAACTCATAATAAATAAATTATTTGTCAACACTCCAGATTATACCAATCATCTTTAGAAAAAGTGATCCATTGAACCCTCTAGATTTTATCAATCTAAGATTTGAAACAAGTAATCCAATTACTAATCTGGTGAAATTATGAAAAGAAAATTAAACTTATTATTGTCGGGGTTCAAACTCAGATTTCTAGAGTGACAAGAGGGAATACTCACTACTGTATTACATCGACCTCTAAAAAATATATTATTTGTTAACACACGAGAGAAAAAGGAATCCAATCCCGAATTTCATTGTTGGGGAACAAACCCAAATCATCCGGTTCAGGATCAAACTCAGGTCACTCGAGTGACAAGTAGGAATGCTCACCCTTGTATTACAACGACCTCTGGAACATAATAACTCGAGTGACAAGCGGAAATACTACCCACTGTACCACTACAACGACTCATAAAAAATAAATTATTTGTTAATGCTCCAGATTTTACCAATAGTTTTTAGAAAAAGTGATCCATTGTCAACGCTCTAGATTTTATCAAACGAAGATTCGGAACAAGTAATCCAATTTCTAATGCAGTGAAAGTTGTCAAAAGAAATTTAAACTTATTATTGTCAGGGCTCAAAATCAGGTCTCTCGAGTGACAAGCGGGAATACTCACTACTGTATTACATCGACCTCTGAAAAATATATTATTTGTTAACACACGAGAGAAAAAGGAATCCAATCCCGAATTTCATTGTTGGGGAACAAACCCAAATCATCCAATTCACCAGTACTAAATTTCGAATTCAAAAGAAAATTAAAATTTGTCGCTGCGGGGGATCAAACTTGTGGGAGTACTTACCACTCTACAACGACGACTTTCGAAAAATATAATATTTGGATTTTATCAATCGCCATTACAAAAAGTAATCCAATTTTGAATCCGACTAAAATTGTCAAAACAAGAGATTTTATCAATCGCCATTACAAAAAGTAATCCAATTTTGAATCCGACTAAAATTGTCAAAACAAGATTAAACTTGTTATTGTTCGGGATCAAACTCAGGTCACTCGAGTGACAAGTAGGAATGCTCACTCTTGTATTACAACGACCTCTAGAACATAATAACTCGAGTGACAAGCGAAAATACTCCCCAATGTACCACTACAACGACTCATAAAAAATAAATTATTTGTTAACGCTCCAGATTTTACCAATCGTCTTTAGAAAAAGTGATCCATTGTCAACTCTCTAGATTTTATCAATCGAAGATTCGGAACAAGTAATCCAATTCCAAATCTGGTGAAAATTGTCAAAAGAAAATTAAACTTATTATTGTCTGGGTTCAAACTCAAGTCTCTCGAGTGACAAGCGGGAATACTCACTACTGTATTACATTGACCTCTGAAAAATATATTATTTGTTAACAAACGAGGGAATATAGAATCCAATCTCGAATTTCGTTGTTGGGGAACAAACCCAAATCAACCGGTTCACCACTACCGAATTTTGAATTCAAAAGAAAATTAAGAATCGTAACTGTAGAGGATCAAACTCGCGGGAACAATCACCACTCTACAACGACGACTTTCGAAAAATATAATATTTGGTAACATACCATATTTTATTAATCGCCGTTACAAAAATTTATCAATCGAAGATTCGGAACAAGTAATCCAATTCCAAATCTGGTGAAAATTGTCAAAAGAAAATTAAACTTATTATTGTCTGGGTTCAAACTCAAGTCTCTCGAGTGACAAGCGGGAATACTCACTACTGTATTACATTGACCTCTGAAAAATATATTATTTGTTAACAAACGAGGGAATATAGAATCCAATCTCGAATTTCGTTGTTGGGGAACAAACCCAAATCAACCGGTTCACCACTACCGAATTTTGAATTCAAAAGAAAATTAAGAATCGTAACTGTAGAGGATCAAACTCGCGGGAACAATCACCACTCTACAACGACGACTTTCGAAAAATATAATATTTGGTAACATACCATATTTTATTAATCGCCGTTACAAAAATTTATCAATCGAAGATTCGGAACAAGTAATCCAATTCCAAATCTGGTGAAAATTGTCAAAAGAAAATTAAACTTATTATTGTCTGGGTTCAAACTCAAGTCTCTCGAGTGACAAGCGGGAATACTCACTACTGTATTACATTGACCTCTAAAAAATATATTATTTGTTAACAAACGAGGGAATATAGAATCCAATCCCGAATTTCGTTGTTGGGGAACAAACCCAAATCAACCGGTTCACCACTACCGAATTTTGAATTCAAAAGAAAATTAAAAATCGTAACTGTAGAGGATCAAACTCGCGGGAACAATCACCACTCTACAACGACGACTTTCGAAAAATATAATATTTGGTAACATACCATATTTTATTAATCGCCGTTACAAAAAGTAATCCATATTTGAATCCGATTGAAATTGTCAAAACAAGATTAAAATTGTTATTATTCGGGATGAAACTCAAGTCACTCGAGTGACAAGCAAGAATGCTTGCCCTTGTATTACCACGACCTCTGGAAACATATTATTTGTTAACACCCCACCCAAGATTTCATAAACCATTTTTTAGCCGACTTTCTTTTCAAACTACCATTGTTGGGGATCGAACCCAAACTAGCGGGATGACAAGTTCACCATTATCCAATTTAAAGTTCCGTTAAAACTAAGGAAAGAAAACAACTAAAATCGCCGTTGCTGGGAATCAAACCCGAGTCACGTTCGTGACAGGGAGGAATATTCACCACTATATTACAACGACTCATAAAAAATAAATTATTTGTTAACGCTCCAGATTTTACCAATCGTCTTTAGAAAAAGTGATCCATTGTCAACACTCTAGATTTTATCAATCGATGATTCGGAACAAGTAATCCAATTTCAAATGCGGTGGAAATTTTCAAAAGAAAATTAAGCTTATTATTGTCGGGGTTCAAACTCAGGTCTCTCGAGCGACAAGCGGGAATACTCACTACTGTATTACATCGACCTCTGAAATATATATTATTTGTTAACACACGAGAGAAAAAGGAATCCAATCCCGAATTTCGTTGTTGGGAAACAAACCCAAATCATCCGGTTCACCACTACCGAATTTCGAATTCAAAAGAAAATTAAAAATCGTCACTGTAGGGGATCAAACTCGTGGGAGTACTCACCACTCTACAACGACGACTTTCGAAAAGTATAATATTTGTTAACAAACCAGATTTTATTCATCGCCGTTACAAAAAGTAATTCAATTTTGAAAACGACTAAAATTGTAAAAACAAGATTAAACTTGTTATTGTTCGGGATCAAACTTGGGTCACTGAGTGACAAGCAGGAATGCTCGCCCTTGTATTACAACGACCTTTGGAACATAATAACTCGAATGACAAGCGGAAATACTCCCCATTGTACCACTAAGACGACTCATAAAAAATAAATTATTTGTTAACGCTCCAGATTTTACCAATCGTCTTTAGAAAAAGTGATCCATTGTCAACACTCTAGATTTTATCAATCGATGATTCGGAACAAGTAATCCAATTTCAAATGCGGTGGAAATTTTCAAAAGAAAATTAAGCTTATTATTGTCGGGGTTCAAACTCAGGTCTCTCGAGCGACAAGCGGGAATACTCACTACTGTATTACATCGACCTCTGAAAAATATATTATTTGTTAACACACGAGAGAAAAAGGAATCCAATCCCGAATTTCGTTGTTGGGAAACAAACCCAAATCATTCGGTTCACCACTTCCGAATTTCGAATTCAAGAGAAAATTAAAAATCGTCGCTGCGGGGGTTCAAACTTGTGGGAGTACTCACCACTCTACAATGACGACTTTCGAAAAATATAATATTTGTTAACAAACCATATTTTATTTTGTAACAACGACGACTTTCCGATTTGGTCTGCTATTAAAGGAAGAAGGTTGAAGCTCGAACATTAAATCAGAGCCTACATGCAAATTTGTCAAGAGAAACATATCCTATTCGATTTTTGCACCTCCAAAGAATATTTCCATCCAAGACCATGAAGGTTAACAAGACTCAGAGTGTGTCCAATTGAAGAAAATTATTTTCGTGTAAAATTTAGGGGTAAGGATCAAAATCTTACTTACAATCCATTTTCTTCAAAATTGAGTGCTTTTGTTGAAGAAATCGAGAGTTAATGAATAAATTTTTGTGGAGTTCAAACATTACTTTCATATGCAAAAAGTTTCCATCAAGATTTGAACTCGGGTTATTGGATTCAAAGTCCAATGTCATAACTACTAGACCATAGGACAACAAATATTTGTAAGATTTGTGTGTAATAAATCTATGAACTTTAAAAAATAGTATATTTGTTTCTTATAGATCTTAGGAGTGTAAGAACATGTAAATAAAATATATATGGTCAAGACTTAGATATGGTATCTATCTATCATTACCTCATATTTTGCATTACTACAATTTCATGTATTTACCTCGATTAGGAAAGGAGAATTAATGTGCAAGAATCATATCACTACACCAAAGGCTCACTTGTGACAAATTTTTTTTATTGAATGTATTATTATTTCGTTCATTTATTTGATTTGGACATTAAAGAAATCCATGTGCAAATATTATTATCATACCTTTTTGTTTTAAACAAAGAGATGTCTTGCCCAATGGCTCTGTCCTATAAGAGGATGTTGTCAGTGATTTTCAAAATAGCATGTAGGCTGATAATAGACTCAATAAGTAGCCTATTTGTAGGCTCTTAATCAGTGTCCTTGGTATGCTAGGGTATAATACTCTTTATTTTCTTGTTTTGGTTCTTGTTGCAAGTACTTAAGCCCCTTTAGTTATGTTCTTGACTTGTGAATTCTTATCGTGATCTATCCTGAGGACCTTGGTCCTAGGATTCTGAGGTCTCAACCTTGGTCTTGGTCTAAGGGCCTTGGTACTATAGTTCTGGGTTCTTGTTTTCAAAATTTAGATCTTAGTCCTTAATCGTTGTCTCGTTGATGGTTACTTTTTAGGTTCTTGGTTCGTTCTCCAAGGCACTCCCCATAGGATTTATGTTATCAGCCATGAACCTAACAACCTATGTCCAACGCTTCATACGTTCCAAGAAACATAGTCTGAACGTGCATCTAGGGCTTGCCATGTGATACGATCTGAAAACCTACATCCAAAGCTTCTTACATTCCAAACGATATAGTCTGATTCTGCATCCATGGCTTGCCTTGTGATACAACCTGAATACCTATGCCCAAGGCTTCTTGCGTTCCAAGCGGCATAGTCTAAATACCTATGCTCAAGGTATACGTTCCATGTAGCGTAGTCTAAAATCTTTCATCTAGTGTTTTCCATGTGATACAACTTGAATATCTATGTCCAAGGCTTCATACAATCCAAGCAACATAGTCTGAATACCTACGCTCAAGGCTTAATACGTTCTAAGCAGCGTAGTCTGAATCGTGCACATTTTGTACGGTGGGAGATCTTAAGAGTTTCTTGAATTTTTATGTCGGAAGACCTTGATCCCTTACCCTTGAGTAGTACCTAGCATTCTTCTTACCTTGGTAATTATAGGTCTATAAGTTTCTAAGTTTCTTTAGTTCCCGAGGCATAAGTTGTAACATGTCATTTTAAGCTTGTGAACCAACCATAGTAAAATTTATAGAGTCATAATATATTCTTTATAGAGTTCTAGAAAAATCTTGAATATTTGGTAAGAATTCCTTGAGTTACTTTGCTTTAAATGTTTGTAAGGCCCTAATTTGGTTTAGGTTCCAAACTTGCTCAAATCAACATGAAATCTTGAACGTACCTTCATGTTCTTAGGAATATATCATATAAAAAGTAGTAGGTCATTTGGAGTATGTTTAGATCTTGATAGCATAAAGAGTCCGAGGGGCATTTTGTTCATTTTACCCCCTAATTCTTAGTTTTTCTACTTAACGTGTTCTAATGACTTTCAAACTTCACATCATTAAACATCATAAATAAGATCTACTACAAAGTTTCATAATATTTTGAGGTCATTTAGTGCATGAACCGAAGATAACTTACCTTAAGGGTATTATGGTAATTTTACATAGTTTCTTGGTTTAGCTACTTAACCTTATCCAATCACCGCCAAATTTCATATATAATCTTAACATGTCATAATATGCACATAAATAAATTTTTATAGACAACAGAGTTCATTTATTGGGTTATTTTTTATGGTGTTGATATAACACATGCAGAAGCAATTTGGATCTTGGGCACTTTTAGAACATGAATTATAGTAAATAACTAGCATGTTCATAAGCATTAAAGCTTAATGAGTTTGAATACTAATCTTTTGTAGTTCAAATTCTTTTTTTCTCACGAACCGGTTTCGAACCGCCATTAGTATCTTCTCCACTATCCTCCGGCCTTAGAACGGGATTGTGGAATCCGGTGAGTGACTTAAACCTGGGAGGGATTTTGTATATATGTAGAGAGTGTTTGTGAGAGATTTTTTCTCAAGGTTTTTCACCAAGAAGAAGAAAAGGTCTTTCATGTATTATGATCACTCTATTTATAGAGTCATGTCTGCATGTTCATGCAAATTTGAGATCATCAAATTTTGACACTCAAAATTCCACTAAAATGTTTGGGATTATGTGGCAAGCATGCATGCTTGAGTTAACCAAATTTTTACACTCCAAATTTGTGGGGTTTATTTGACAAGCATGCAAGTTTGGTTAAACCAAATTTTGACACCTCAAAACTCCACTAACATGGATTTTTCCATTAAATGAAGTCAACATTTTGACTTTCTTCATTTTGATTCAATACTCAATTTGAATTATTAATTTCAAATTAAAGTAATATTAAATGATTAATTAAACTATTTAATTAATATTTAATATTAATACAAATGTCAATCCCAATTAATTTCGGCACATATTTGATTAAGATATTTAAATCTTATTTAAATATCTCAGATTCTCTCTTTTTGTTTAATTCGTAAATAAAACAAAAATGCGGTTAAATATATCGTATATATGTAGCGCATTCTCCCTAATTTGAATTCGAACATTTCGAACTCACTCGTCACATTGTTCTATGCTTTAGTCCGATATGAGTTAGTAGAGGGACCTAATGGACCTATAGATCATGGGCTTCAACGATCCAAGATTAACTGGTTAAACTCATTAACCTTGTTAACCAACATTCGTTAACTACTAGGACATTCCACTATAGCCTAGTAGTTGCACTCCCCTCACTATAGATATGTTCGTAACTAGAGTTGGGTCAATTTACCGTTTTACCCCTGAAGTTACTTCTTGTTTCTTATGTCTCACTTATCCTCTAATGAACAATTGGTTTGTGGTCTAACTAGTGAACCGAATCCATCTCAGGCCAATGAGAGGGTGGGGCCCCTTGTTCAAGACCTACTTAAGAGAAGTACCTCTCTTCTATCCCTAAAAGTGGGTAGGAGTGAACTCCATCTTGCACCCCACGTCCCCAGCCATTTACCCAGTCTTACCCCTGAAATGGGAGGCCTATTGAGTTAGCGAACTCGAGCCACTCTCACCCATGCAAATCTAAGGATAATTCCAAATGAACAGGAGTTTAAGGTGAGCTCAGGATTAAGATCGAATTACCTAGGTCATCGTATGAAAAGAAAATCGATCTCAACAGTAAACGACATTAAAAAATGAGAGTGATTTTCTTCATGGTCCGATCTTATGCAATACTCATTGCATAGGACGCCCCCACTCACATGTTTCCACATGTACAATTTTAGTGATCACATTGTTTATATCATATACAAAAGTGGGCCGCATCCATAGTGTCCCCAGAATAAAGTACTCAGCCTTATCCTTATACTATAGATCATTTTTTACTATATACTTGAACTTGATCAACTCTTATGTCTCTACATATAGTTCAAGTAATCATACTATAGCCAGAGTGTTCTTAGTTTATTGGATTTAGATTAATGATAGTAAAGTTCACTTTATTCAATAACAATCCTTACTGAATAAACAACAATAATAACTTTATTGAAAATAGAATATGTTTTTGTTTACAAACTATGAGTTTTATGACATAAAACCTAACAATTTTAACGTTATTTAAATCCCGAGAAATTTGATCGGTTCAAAGCCTTAACTCTCGGTTCATGGTATTTTTCTTTTATAATCCTTTAATCATACTTAGTTTAGCGTACATACAAAGATTTAAGTAATTTCTACAAGTATTTTTTTAAAAAAATCCATGATGGGTACTTACCTCGTCGTCGATGTTCGGGACCTCCGTGATCGTTGATGTTCTAGTTTCTGGAACCATAAAATATTTCATGAGAAATGGTCTGTAAGAGAGTTAAAATTGAGAAAAATCAATGGAGATTCATTTTTTTTATATGACTAGATAGGAAGAAGACGCGCGCAATGCATAATGTCACCACTTGAAAATTCTCCTCCACAACTCCGATCACGGGATTTCTCCCCTCTATTTCTTCACGAAACTTGAAGATGGTGTTACAAGGAAGGGCTTGAGATTGGTTTCATACCTTCTCGTTGTTCGTAACCTAAGTTAATAATCTCTAAAGTTCGTCGAAAATCTTTTTCCTTGCCGGAGCTCTACCAAAAAAAACTTATGAGGCAGCCGTTTCCAGAGGTTATTAGGATTCGATTTCTTCATGGAACCTCTTCCCTATTCTTCCCTGAAGCTAAGAAAATTGGTTTAAAGAAACTTCTTTCGGTGTGTGTAATACCCAAGGTTGTACTAGGTTTTGGAAGCAAATAACCATGAAAATTGGAGAAAATTTTAGAAAATGGAATTTTTTCCAATTTTTATCCAACTTCCAAAAATTTTAAATTCTAATACAAGAAGAATTTGAAGGTGCTCATTTAAGGGAAAATGATCATTAAGAGGTATAGAAGTTTTGAAAAAATTGTAGATTTTTTTTGTTTTGAGATAAAAAAAAATTGCCAAATTACCAAAATGCCCCTAAAAATATGGATAATTACAAAAAGACCCTTTTGGCTAGAATCAAAACTTTCATAGACCCTCTACCCAAAATCTATTTAATCTCAAAATCTAGCCATTTGATCTCCTCCAAAATTGGACACAATCTAGAACGTCATAGATCATCTCATTCAACGGTTAGAATTCAAAACTAAGGTCGGAAAGGCTCTAATCGGAGTAGGTATTTTCGGCGGCAGATCCAGAAAAATCAAGAATGGAATTAATGACAATTCTAGACGTTTGAGAATCATCCATCTGTAAATTATTGGGTAGGGACAACTAATAAAAGCAAGAAGTTAGCTTAATTGAGTCCTTGATCGTGAGTTACGATTTTGGGTATCGTGTTCTTGGGTTTTCCTCGAATTTGGGAGCTACAGTTTATCATTCCTCCTCAAATTTGTTTCTTTACAACGTGACTTACGGTGAATGCTGGAACAACCATGGAACTCATGATAGCGTAGTAGTATGCATTGATTTTCATTTAGTAGTTGATAAGAAGTTTTATTTATTATTTTTTTTTTTTTTTTGTGTTCAAATGACTATTGAAAATGTTTTCTAAAATCACCCCACCTAAATGGGGTGAAAGTTCTCCATTTACAATAATTTACAGAATACAGAAATATGGTAAATTACACATAATATTGAAAGAGAAATAAAAGAAAAGAATAATAAATGAATACAATATATTTTCCTTTAATAAAACGGAAAATATGGTAAGCCTTAATGTAAGGCATATATGATATTTGTCTTATAATAAACGGTCAACTATCCTTAACACCCCCGCAAGCTTAGCGTTGAATTTGAACAATCGTGAAGCTTGGATCTGAAAAATTTGAAGAGAGGTCGAGAAATGCTTTTTGTGAAAATATCAGAAACTTGGAGATGGGAAGGTACATATTGTGTGCGAAGTTTTCCAGCTATAACAAGTTCTCGAAGGAAATGATAATCTACTTCAATATGTTTAACCCGCTTGTGAGAAACGAGATTACATCTAAAAAAACAAATAGCACTTTTGTTGTCACATAAGAGTAAGGGCTGCTGTGAAATAAAGATCCCGAAGTCATGCAAAAGATGTGTACCCCAAAGAGGTTCAGCAGTGGTGACAAGAGCACGATACTTAGATTCACAGCTAGAGCGTGAGATAGTAGATTGCTTTTTGGCACTCCAAGAAACGTGATTGTTACCAATAGAATAGCCGGATGTAGAGCGACGAGTATCAGGACAACCAGCCCAGTCAGCTGCCGAATAAATGACTAGCATACTAGGAATAGTGGATGAACGAAAGATAAGACTAGAGTGGAGTGTTCCTTTGACTTAGCGAAGAATACATTTGACAGCAAGAAAGTGATCTACATAAGGGGCATGCAAGAATTGGCTAACATAATTGACATTATAAGCAACATCTGGATGCGTAATAGTCAAGTACTGAAGGGTGCCAACAAGAGATCTATGAGTGTAGGATCAGAGAAAGAAGAACCATTAGCAGTCAGGTGTTGAGAAACAACCATGAGAGTGTAGACTAGTTTGCTATCGAGCAATTGAGCACGAGTAAGAATATCTCGAGCATATTTTAACTGACTAATAAATAGATCATCAGGAGTGGGTGAAACTTCAAGACTAAGAAAGTAACTGAAAGAACCCAAATTTTTGGTTGCAAACTCAGAATGAAGCTTGGGAGTAAAACTGTCAATAAGAGATGAATTGTTGCTGGTAACAATAATGTCATCAACATAACGAAGCAAATAGATAAGGTTAGATTGCTGATGAAAGATAAAAAGACGCGAGGATAAATGAAGTGTAAGAAGAAATGAGCTAAAATGCTGAAACCAGGCGCGAGGAGCATGCTTTAAGCCATAGTGGACTTTCTTTAATAGACAAACATGAGTGAAAAATCGAGAATCAATATACCCAGGAGATTGTTCCATATGAACACGTTCAATAAAAGTTCCATTGAGAAAAGCATTCTTGACATCAAGTTGTCGAAGAGGCAATTTATTTGTGACTGCAATACAAAGCACAACATGGGATAGTGGTAGCTTTGACAATCGAACTGAAAGCGTTAGTGTAGTCAAGACCAGGAACCTGAGTATAACCTTTGACAACAAGACAAGCCTTGAAATGCTCGACGGATCTATCAAGCAAATATTTAATACGAAACACCCATTTAAAGCCCACGATGTTGGTGTTGGCAGGGCGAGGAACTAAAGTCCAAGTATCATTTTGTTGTAAAGCTCAAATTTCTTCATCCATAGCTGCAACCCAAGCAGGATTCTTAGTCGTGGATTTGAATTCTTTTGGCTTAGTGGATGCAAGAAGAGCAGAAAGAAGTCTAGATGAGCCCAAAATACATAGATTTGCTAGATGACAAGTCTTGAATATACTAGATTTGGCTCTGTGATCATAGGATGAGAGCTCAAAGAAGAGGAATCAACAATAGGTTCAATAGAGGTCGGATCAGAAGTCGAGGGTGGCAAAGCGGAACCTGCACAAGAAGTATCAACCTGCACAAACTCATCCACAAGGTCAGAACAAATATCACACGAGGATGAATTCGATCGAGTAATGTGCGATGATGAAGTGGTAGGAGGGGATGTATCAATATGATAAAGATGTGGTTTCAAAAAATTTGAAATATGAAGAGAGAAAAGAGGTTGGGCGTGAGAGCTAGGGATTGCAGGAAAGTGAGTTTCATCAAATTGAGCATGACGGGTGATATATAGCTTAGTGGTGGCGGGATCAAGAAAGCGGAACCCTTTATGAGCATGATTATAACCCAAAAAAATACAAGGAATATTGCGGGGAGAAAGCTTATTAGGCATATAATCACGCAAGTAAGGATAAACACGACAACCAAAGGGATGAAAATGATCATAATGCAAAGAGTAGCCACAAAGAAGTTCAAAGGGTGACTTACCTCCAAGAAGTTGAATAGGCAACCGGTTGATAATATAAGCTGCAGTGCTGAAGGCGTCAACCTAAAAAACGAAGAGAAAGATGGGAGTGAAAGAGAAGAGCCAAGCCAGTCTCAGTCACATGACAGTGTTTTCTCTCAGCACGACCATTTTGAGTAGGTGTATATGGACAAGAGAGTTGATGGTGGATGTCAGAAGTACGTAAATGAGTTTTGAAACAAGTGCTAGTAAATTCGGTACCTCCATCGCTTTGAAATACTTTGATACGAGAAGAATATTGATTTTCCAAAATTTTTTGAAATTAAGGAAAAATATCAAAGAAATCAGACTTAAATTTTAAAGGGAAAAGCCAAGTGAATCGAGAATAATTATCAATAAAAATAACGTAGTAAAGAAAACCTAAATTTGATTTGACGGAGGAAGAACCCCAAACATCACAATGAATAAGATCCAAACACATGAGACTACCTACGTTCATTGCGAAAATAAGGCAATCGATTACTTTTCGCAAGCTGACAAGTACTACATAGTGATGGAGAAGGCAATAAAGACCTAAGAGAACCTTTTCTATTTAAAAAAGAAATAATATAATGATTCACATGACCCAGGCGAGCATGCCATAAATCATATGAAGCACGTAGAGATTTGTTTCTAAGGACTGAAATAAAAGCAAAGTTGTCGCGCTCCAGCACATATAGCCCTCCATCTCTTTTACCGATTGCCACCACCCTTCCTATTTGACAATTTTAGATAGTAAGAAGATTATTAGTAAATGTAACGGAGAGAGAAAAATAAGACATTAATTTACTGATTGAAAGAAGATTTTTCGTGATATGAGAGACAACCAAGACATCTAATAAGTGAATATTTAAAACAGGAGAAAGAGTACTGGTGTGGGTAATGGGTAGGGATGCACTGTTTACTACGATCACAGAGTCCTTACCCGTGTAATTTTTAGACTGATCCAAAATAGATGGGTTGGCGGTCATATGGACTGAAGCCCCAGTATCCAGAAACCAATCAGCAGCATCGAGTCTAGCAATAGAACAGGATGTGTTGAAGGCTTCAGCAAGGTGAGCATGAGTAGAATTAGGTCGAACATACCGTTGGTTACAGCGATTGTCATAATGACCCTCTTTGTGGGATATTTGGTAGTGAGGTTGTCAACGACCCTGATCTGAGTGGGTTCGTCCTCGATTGGAAGAGTTGTTTTGTGGAAATAAGAACGACCTTGCTGGTTGCTAGAGAAAGTAGGGGGGCTTCCATGGGTGCGACCACAATTAGTGTCTGTGAATGCTGTAGAAGTGGAGTCAGAGGACTCAAGGGAGCCCTAAAATAGCTCAAAACTTTCAGCTTTAGAGACTAAATCTGCAAAACAGGGGATAAGGGTGAGAGCCATCTGAGTAATACAAAAAGTTGAAAAATCGGTGCCGAGTCCACGAAGGAACCAGTGCACTTTATCAATGTCCTCAACGAGTCTACCAATGACATGAAGTTGGTCACAAATTGTTTTGAAGGCACGAGTATACTTAGCTACAAGTTTGGTGCCACGTTTCGTCAGCTGCAAGTCATCCTTCAGTCTCAGTTCACTAGCTTTTGAATGATGGCTGAACGTAGTTTCCAACGTAATCCAAACATCAAGTGCAGTGGAGAGACCAACAACGACAACAATGGCTTCTTCGGTGAGAGAGGAGAGTAGGAGACAGAGAATTCGTTGATCGGCTGCTCTCCACGCCACATATTTGGGGTTGAGTGTTGAGGAGATTTCTGGTTCAAAGCAAGGTGGTGGAACCATAGCTCCATCAACATAACCTATCATGTCTTGACTCTCAAGTAGAGGGTGAAGTTGGTTTTTCCAAAGAAGATAATTGGAGGAAGAAAGTTTGATGGTGAACATATAGATTAGAGTGTTGAAAGGAAAAAGATGAAAGGATTAGAGTTGTTAAACCAAAAGAGCTCTGATATCATAAAAATAGACAAATATGGTAAACTACAAATAATATGGAAAGAACAATAAAAAGAAAGAATAATAAATGAATACAATATATTCGCCTTGAATAAAACGGCAAATATGGTAAGCCGTAATATAAGGGAAATATCTATATTTGCCTTATAATAAACGGTCAATTATCCTTAACAACTATGTTATTTTTAATTTTCTTATTTTAAATTAATTGTGTAAGTCCATGACTTCAATTGTAAATGTTTTATTTCAAATTTCCGCATATGTTAAATAAGGTAGGCATGTAGTGACATCTCTAATTTAGGCAAAAAAATTATGGGCATTATCGTTAGTGTCAAAGCCCTACGTTGTTAGATTCCATAGACCGATCTACATGTAGGCCTAACATACTTCCATTGTTCTTGAGTAGACATACTTTCATCGTTAGGTATGTCTTACAAAAGATAATAAATACTCACCACTATACTACAATGACTCATAAAAATTAAATTACATGTTAACGCTCCACATTTTACCAATCGTCTTTAGAAAAAGTGATTCATTCTTAACCCTTTAGATTTTATCAATCGAAGATTCGAAACAAGTAATCCAATTTCAAATCTGGTGAAAATTGTTAAAAGAAAATTAAACTTATTATTGTCGGGGGTTCAAACTAAGTTCTCTCGAGTGACAAGCGGGAATTCTCACTACTGTATTACATCGACTTGTGAAAAATATATTATTTGTTAACAAACGAAAAAAAAGGAATCCAATTCCGAATTTCGTTGTTGGGGAACAAACCCAAATCATCTGGTTCACCTCTATCGAATTTCGAATTCAATTAAGACTATCCAAAAGAAAATAAAAATCGTCTCTATGGGGGATTAAACTCACATGAATACTCACCACTCTACAAACTTTCGAAAAATATAATATTTGTTAACACACTAGATTTTATCAATCACCGTAACAAAAAGTAATCCAATTTTGAATCCAATTAAAATCTTCAAAACAAGATTAAACTTGTTATTGTTGGCGATCAAACTTAGGTCACTCGAGTGAGAAGCAGGAATTCTCACACTTGTACTACAACGACCTCTGGAACATAATAACTCGAATGACAAGAGGAAATACTCACCAACTCGAGTGACAAGAGGAAATACTCACCACTTTACCACTACAACGACCTTTAAAAACATATTGTTTGTTAACACACAAGATTTCATAAACCATTTTTTAGGAAATGCAATCAAGTTTTGACTTCCGTCAAACTGCCGTTGTTGGGGATCGAACTCAAACTACCGGCATGACAGGTTCACCACTGTCCAATTTTGAATTCCGTTAAAACTACCAGCATAAAACTAAAATCGCCGTTGCCAGAGATTTAACATGGGACACCTGCGTGACAGGCAGGAATACAAACCACTATACTACAACGAATTAAAAAATAAATTATTTGTTAACGCTAAGATTTTACAAATCATCTTTAGAAAAAGTAATCTATTGTTAATGCTCTAGATTTAATCAATCGAAGATTCAGACAAGTAATCCAATATCAAATTCGGTGAAAAATGTCAAAAGAAAATTAAACTTATTATTGTCGGGGTTCAAACTAAATACATATTATTTGTTAACACAAGATTTCATAAATCAATCTCACCGTTGTCGAATTTTAATCAATCGAATTTTTTTGTCGGAAAAGCAATCAAGTTCTGACCATGACTAATTTCACCGTTGTCAAATTTTGTTAAAACTACCAAAATTAAATTAAAATCGCCATTGCAACGGATCGAACCCAAGATGCCTGGGTGAGAGGTAGGAATACTCACCACTACACTACAATAACTCATAAAATGTAAATTATTTGTTAACACCCCAGATTTTACCCATCGTCTTTAGAAGAAGTGATCCATTGTTAACGCTCTAGATTTTATCAATCGAAGATTCAGAATTAGTAATCAAAATTCAAATCCGGTAAAAATTGTCAAAAGAAAATTAAACTCATTATTGTCGGAGTTCAAACTAAGGTCTCTCGAGTGACAAGCAAGAATTCTCACTACTATATTACATTGACCACTGTAAAATATATTATTTGTTAACACACGAGAGAAAAGGGAATCAAACTCCTAATTTCATTGTTGGGGAACAAACCGAAATCATCTGGTTCACCCTTATCAAGTTTTGAATTGAATTAAAACTATCTAAAAGAAAATTAAAATCGTCGCTGTGGGGGATCAAACTCGTGGGAATACTCAACAATCTACGATGACGACTTTCAAAAAATGTAATATTTGTTAACACCAGATTGTATCAATCGCCGTTACAAAAAGTAATCCAATTTTTAATCCGATTAAAATTGTCAAAAAAAGATTAAACTTGTTATTGTTGGGGATCAAACTCAAGTCACTCAGGTGACAAGCAGGAATGCTCACCCTTGTACTACAACGACCTCTAGAACATAATAACTCGAGTGACAAGCGAAAATACTCACCACTTTACCACTACAATGACCTCTAAAAACATATTATTTGTTAACACACAAGATTTCATAAACCATTTTTTAGGAAAAGCAATCCAGTTTCGACTTTCATCAAACTACGGTTGTTGGGGATTGAACCCAAACTACCTACATGACAGGTTCACCGCTGTCTAATTTCAAATTTCGTTAAAACTACCAAAATAAAACTAAAATCACCGTTGTCAGGGATCGAACCCAGGTTCACTGCTGTCCAATTTCAAATTTTGTTAAAAATACCAAAATAAAATTAAAATCACTATTTGTTGGGGATCAAACTCGGGTCACTTGCATGACAGACTGGAATACTCATCACTATACTACGACTCATAAAAAAATAAATTATTTGTTAATGCTCCAAATTTTACCGACTGTCTTTAGAAAAATGATCCATTGTTAACGCTCTAGATTATATAAATCGAAGATTCTGAACGAGTAGTCCAAAAGAAAATTAAAATCATCACTGCTGGGGATCAAACTCGCGTGAATACTCACCACTCTACAATTCAAAAAGTAATTCGATTAAAATTTTCAAAATAAGATTAAACTTGTTATTGTTGGGGATCAAACTCAGGTCACTCAAGTGACAAGCAGGAATGCTCACCCTTGTACTACAACGACCTCTGGAACATATTAACTCCTTGTACTACAACGACCTCTGGAACATATTAACTCGAGTGATAAGTAGAAATACTCACTACTGCAACGACCTCTTAAAACATATTATTTGTTAACACACAAGATTTTATAAACAATTTTTTAGGAAAATCAATCCAATTCCAATTTTCGTCAAACTACCGTTGTTGGGGATCGAACCCAAACTACCAGCATGACAGGTTCACCATTGTCCAATTTCGAATTTCGTTAAAACTACCAAAATAAAACTTAAATCACCTTTGCCGAAGACTGAACCCAGGGTCACCGACATAATAGGTAGAAATACTCACCCCTATACTACAACAACTCATAAAAAATATATTGTTTGTTAACGCTCCAAATTTTACCAATCGACTTTATAAATGTGATCCATTGTTAACGCTCTAGATTTTATCAATCGAAGATTCATAACAAGTAATCCAATTTAAAATCCGGTGAAAATTGTCAAAAGAAAATTAAACTTAATATTGTCGGGGTTCAAAATTAGGTCTCTCGAGTGACAAGCGGGAATACTCACTATTGTATTACATTGACCTCTGAAAAATATATTATTTGTTAACACACGAGAGAAAAAAGGAAACCAATTCTAAATTTCGTTGTTGGGGAACAAACCAAAATCATCCGATTCACCACCACCGAATTTCGAATTCAATTAAAATTGTCAAAAGAAAATTTAAATTGACGCTGCAGGAGATCAAACTCGGGGCACCTGCGTGACAGGCGGGCATACTCACCACTATAGAACGACGACTTTTGAAAAGTATAATATGTTACTGTAGATTATCATAATGCTCCATTGGTTTAGATTTTGGAAGACCATGATGTTTTATTTATTATATAAGGCTAGAAAGAAAATATGCTTGATTAGTATATGAGTTGGGCTACATGAATTAGTGTTGTATGCATGATATAAGAAAATACAAAAATGCCCCAATGATGAAATTTGTGATGAATGATGTTTTAAATGCTTTCATAGAATGAAGGATGGGCTATTTTTATTTATGCTCTAGGTGATTAATGGATGTTATCTCCTCATTGAGCTTGTTTTACTTGTATTTGTACATGATATATTATGTGTTAGCTTCAAGTGTTTGAATTGTATGTTCTTCTTGTGTTGCGTGTTTATCTACACAGAGGTAGGGCCTTAAATTTAGGTTTGCTAGACGATGAGCTAGGTTAGGACATCTCCAGTAGACTAAGCACTTTAGGATCGTGGGTCACGGTTAGAGGATCCAAACTCTAGTGCTCCCAAACTAAGAAAAACCCAATGAATCAAAATAGAACAGCCTGGAGTCAGAAGTTTGCATTAAGTCACCTAGCCACCCTAGAACCCAATAGACCTCTTCAGCCTATAGATATGACCAAGATGAAGTTTAAATTATGGCTTACAAGCTTAGGTGATCAATAGGTATATCTCTCTAGCAAACATACAAGAGAGAACTTAGTTAAGATTAGAGCACTACAACTAGTGCGTTTTACATGTTGATCTAGGTCAAAATATTTTTTGTAAACCCTACACCCCAAGATCGTGAGCAACGATTAGAGGTCTATATTTGAGTGCACTTAGAGACTTGGATTGACCTCGATGAACTAACACTGAGTGTTCTAAAAATGAGAAATGAGATTAAACCATCTAGAATCTCCTAACAACCTAGTAGGCCTCCATGGCAACCAAGGACTACCAAGGTAGTTCTTTAGGCTGATAATAGTATGATGCGTCTTCGGACCCTCAACTGCCCTTTCCACTCTAGTAATGAGCTAGGCATAAGCTGGCTATGTTAATGTGAACTTAAGTTTTGTGGAATGACCGGTGGTCTTCAAACCAGGGTCATTGGTTGTAAACCCATTCTTGATAGGAGAGCGTGGGACCATGACAGATAGCATAGTAGTTGGCAAGGACACGAGGATCGCATCCCCCAAGCTTAGGTGACTCTATGGTCCTAAGGGATGGGTCAACCTACCTACCTTGGATAATGTTAAAATTAGAAATCACCATATTGTTTCAACATAATTTTATGAGGTATCGCCTCAATTCACATCATCGAACATTCACTACCTAAGAAAAGTAAGCTACCAAGGTTAAAGAGTGAAAAGATTGTACCAACTCAGTGAGACAAAGGTAGCCTCCAGGCCGTTCACAGTTCATACGTTGTCAACAGAGCTTCCATTTCCCTTTCCACTTTAATACCAATACTGTCGAGCAAGGCCTCGGTCATTTAGGATTGTGTGACTAATAGTTTAGTTGGATTACCCTGCCCAATATATCCTATAATGGTCCTATTAAAAAAAAAAAAAAAAAGGGAAGAAATTTTAAAAACTCGCCGAAAACTTTTGGTGAAGTGAGATTTGCGTTAGTAACTATCCCCACATTCCCTTAAAACCTACGTCTCATACCCCTCATTCACGCAACTATTTTCACTCCCATTTTTGCTAGTAATACACACCACCGTGGGAGTAAACGATAGATAGAGAAAGACAAAGAGAAGGAAAACTTACTCTCCGCAAATCTCAACAGATGACTCAAACCTCTTCCTCTCTGAGTCAGCCTCAACGAGGAAGTAATTATAATCGTTCACAATAGGAATCTTCATCGAGATAATTGTGGAACAGAAGGCAAGACACATCATGGGAGATAAAGGGAATCACAAAAGTCATGATGGGTATTGACAGGTGAGAAAGATAGATAGTTAAAGATATATGACATATCTTATAACATTTAAATATAATTTGAATAATATATCATATCCTAATATATTATATATTCAAATATATTATTGGATGAAATTCACTTAATATATTTATAAATATAACCGTTGGACTGAGTTAAAATGTTCCCCACACTTCTCTGATGTGGAATTCTCTATAAAACTTTATTCCTCGAATCACTTGAGCGATTTTATTTCCTTGATTTTATATTGACTCTTAGCTAAGAAGATTTTACGGAGAAGATTCAATAAAACTTTAGGAGGAGATTAATAGAACAAAAAAAAAAAAAAAAATCAAAACAAAAGGAGGAAGTTGTCCCACATTGGGACAAATGAAACTATAATACATGTTTAGACTACACAAAATAGAGATTAAGTTTAAATACAAAAGAGGGAACTAAGCACAAAAGACAAGATCGGGACAAAAATGTTTATACAAAATTTGAGGAGACTCTAGAACTTAAATTTGTCTCTATGGTCATCTCCTCCCCCACCCCTACCCCCTACGAATCAATGGCCTAAAATAGGAATATGGTTTGTATTACAAAGGTCTAAGTTTTGAGGCTTTGATTAGTCTATTGCCTAAGTCTTGACTTATGTACCTATGTGGTCTTTCATACTTCTCTAAGGCATTTTCAAGGAGATTAGATCCTATGAGGCTATCCACTTCGTTTTTCACACACAAGACATAGCTCTAGTCTTAACTAGAAATTTCCCATAAGTAGACTACCAGGTCTACAATAATTGCATTTTAGGTATTTTGTAGCCCACAAGATTTTATCAATCGCCGTTACAAGAAGTAATCCAATCTAGAAACAGACTAAAATTGTCACAACAAGATTAAACTTGTTATTGTTCGGGATCAAACTCAGGTCACTCGAGTGATAAGCAGGTATGCTCACCCTTGTATTACAACGACCTCTGGAACATAATAACTCGAATGACAAGCGGAAATACTCCCCACTGTACCACTACAACGACTCATAAAAAATAAATTATTCGTTAACGCTCTAGATTTTACCAATCGTCTTTAAAAAAAGTGATCCATTGTCAACGCTCTAGATTTTATCAATCGAAGATTCGGAACAAGTAATCCAATTTCGAATCCGGTTAAAATTGTCAAAAGAAAACTATGCTTATTATTGTCGGGGTTGAAACTCAGGTCTCTCGAGTGACAAGCGGGAATACTCACTATTGTATTACATCGACCTCTGAAAAATATATTATTTGTTAACACACGAGAGAAAAAGGAATCCAATCCCGAATTTCGTTGTTGGGGAACAAACCCAAATCATCCGGTTCACCACTACCGAATTTCGAATTCAAAAGAAAGTTAAAAATCGTCGCTGTGGGTGATTAAACTCGCGGGAGTACTCACCACTCTACAACGACGACTTTCGAAAAATATAATATTCGTCAACACACAAGATTTTATCAATCGCCGTTACAAAAAGTAATCCAATTTTGAATCAGACTAAAATCGTCAAAACAAGATTATACTTGTTATTGTTGGGGATCAAACTCATGTCACTCGAGTGACAAGTAGGAATGCTCACCCTTGTATTACAACGACCTCTGGAACATAATAACTCGAGTGACAAGCGGAAATACTCCCCACTGTACCACTACAACGACTAATAAAAAATAAATTATTCGTTAACGCTACAGATTTAACCAATTGTCTTTAGAAAAAGTGATCCATTGTCAACGCTCTAGATTTTATCAATCGAAGATTCGGAACAAATAATCCAATTCCGAATCCTGTGAAATTTGTCAAAAGAAAACTAAGCATATTATTGTCGGGGTTCAAACTCAGGTCTCTCGAGTGACAGGAGGGAATACTCACTACTGTATTACATCGACCTCTGAAAAATATATTATTTGTTAACACACGAGAGAAAAAGGAATCCAATACCGAATTTCGTTGTTGGGGAACAAACCCAAATCATCCGGTTCACCACTACCGAATTTCAAATTCAAAAGAAAGTTAAAAATCGTCGCTGTGGGTGATTAAACTCGCGGGAGTAATCACCACTCTACAACGACGACTTTCGAAAAATATAATATTCGTCAACACACAAGATTTTATCAATCGCCGTTACAAGAAGTAATCCAATTTAGAATCAGACTAAAATTGTCAAAACAAGATTAAACTTGTTCTTGTTGCACTCCCCTCATGATAGATATATTTCTATCCATTTGATATAACCATGATTAGTAAGTCGATCCTTCACAGGTTGTTCGTAACTAGAGCTGGGTCAATTTATCGTTTTACCCCTGAAGTTACTTGTTTCTTATGTTCCACTGATCCTCTAATGAACAAATGATTTGTGGTCTAACTAGTAAATCGAATCCCTCTCAGGTCAATGAGAGGGTATGACCATTTGTTCAAGACTTGTAGTCAGTACTTAAGGAAACTACGTCTCTTCTATCCCTAAAAGTTGGTAGGAGTGAATTCCATCTTGCACCCCACGTCCCTAGCCATTCACCCAGTCTTACCCTTGAAATGGGAGGCCTATTGAGTTAGCGAACTCAAGCCACTCTCACCCATGCAAATCTAAGGATAATTCCAAATAATCAGGAGTTCATGGTTAGCTTAGGATTAAGATCGAGTTACCTAGGTCATCGAATGAAAAGAAAATCAGTCTCAGTAAACGACATTATAAAGTGAGTGATTTTCTTCATGGTTTGATCTTATGCAATACTCATTGCATCAGACACCCCCACTCACATGTCTCCACATGTACAATTTAGTGATCACATTGTTTATGTAATATACAAAAGTGGGCCGCATCCATAGTGTCCCCAGGATAAGGTACTCATCTTTATCTCTGTACTATAGATCATTTGGACTATATACTTGAACTTGATCCACTCTTATGTCTCTACATATAGTTCAAGTAATCATACTATAGTCAGAGTGTTCTTAGTTTATTGGATTTAAATTAATAATCGTAAAATTCACTTTATTGAATAATAATCTTTACTGAATAAACATCAATAATAATGTTATTGAAAATAGAATATGTTTTTGTTTACCAACTATGAGTTTTAGGACATAAAACCCAACAGGTCAGACACTAATGAGTCGTGGGTTCGAATCCAGAGGTGGCGCTGGCAAGTAAAATTCCTTACGTTGACGCATGCCACCATGCGAATTAGGTTGAACATCCTTCAAGTCAAACTGGGTTAGACGTGGACGCGGGTCGAAAGAGCTACCGCGTGTCGCATATCGAGTAGAGTTGCAACAAAGAATCCGCTAGGATTCTTCATGAATTCTATGGGGAATCCTTCTAGAAGATCTTATCAATATCTTAGACCTTAACTCGTAAGAAATGACTTACGAAGAAAGGTTAACTTGTGGGTCTCGGTTTCTTGCTCTCACTCCCCAACTTTCTCTCTCTCTTCCATATAAAAAAATGTTATTATTAAGAGAATTATTGAAATTGGCCCATGCAAGTTTTCAATCCTACGGACCATTAGCACGACTCTCTAACCAACTGAGCTAAATAGACCATAAGTTTTATGCACAATAAACTTACAACTTTAAGTCATTCTAGCAAAGGTTTTAATCCAAATTGTGGACTAAGTACCTAATCTAATCAATCAAGTTTAGGTTACATGATTTTATACCTAATAAATAAGTTTGTAGTGCCATGAAAAGATATATTACAATTCAAATTAATGAATATGGCCGATGCAGGTGTTGATCCTATGACCAATTAAGCTAATAGAACATAGGTTTTATGCATAATAAACTTAAAACTTCAAGTCATTATCTTTAAAGTTTGAAGTGTAACCTTATATCATGAAAAGATATATTACTATTAAGAATTAATGAAATTGGACCATAAAGGTGTCAAACCTGCGACCTCCGCATTATTATGTCAACACTCTAACCAACTAATCTAATAGGCCATAGGCTTTATGCACATTGTAGATCGATAGCTCCTAATCAAGTCAATCGAGTTTCGGTTACATAATTCTATGCTTAATAAATGAAAACTTGAAGTCATTATCTTTTAAAGTTTGTTGTGTTGTAACTTGGTATCATGAAAAGTTATTATTAAGAAGTAATGAAATTAGACCATGCAGGTGTCAAACTTGCGACCTAGGCCATAGGTTTTATGCACATTATAAATCGGTAGCTCCAAATCCATTCAATCGAGTTTAGGCAAAATTAAAATTTA
The DNA here is from genome assembly GCF_002738345.1 of Cucurbita maxima. Taxonomy (NCBI): domain Eukaryota; kingdom Viridiplantae; phylum Streptophyta; class Magnoliopsida; order Cucurbitales; family Cucurbitaceae; genus Cucurbita; species Cucurbita maxima. Next base: position 242,516 of record NW_019272098.1, on the reverse strand, counting down.
GAGAGTAGCATTAAGCTAACGTCAAATGGTTGTAGTAGCTTTGGCTTAGGCCAACCAAGTGGCCCTACTGTCATTTCCCTCTACAACCAATGTGAGATCTCATGATCATCTATCAACAACTAAATGAAAGTCAATAGATATTATTTCCCTATCTTAACTTTTATGGCCATTCCAACATTTACTGTTATCCGTTCTCGCTAGTACACTACCCGGTGTTTGGTTCTGATACCAACAGTAACTCCCATAATTTTCTTACTCAAATTAGAGACGTCACAACATGCATGACTTAATTAACATATGCAGGCATTGAAATGAAACATTTACAAATGAAGTCATAGACTTGCACAATTAATTTAAAGCAAGAAAATAGAAATAGCATAGTTTGTAAACATGAAATGTTTTTGCATACTCCCATAGGGTCGAGAGTTTATCCAAAGTAACTTGTGTAAGCTTGTGAGTGCAACAACCCACCACTACTCAAATGACAGTGTGACCTTTTGTTATCTTACATAAACCTAGAAAGAATTCCATGACATAATCTCTTAGTTGTTGAACCTTTCCAGGACCCATCAGATTCACTGACCAATGGTTTGGGCATATCCTTTTACAACACTCTATGTGACCTGCCACGTTGAAGAACTTAACCAACTTGGGATTTACTTACAGTAATTTTGTGTGATATCCACATTAAGGACGGGCAAGTAATCTCATGTTTCTTTGGTAAATATGAGGTAGGATGCTTATTTTTTTTGAGTTGTCTTAGTACTCTAACTAGTTATCTTTTCATAACATCATTAAACTTTAATGACCTTCCTATATCATCTAGCACATCCTTATACTATAATTAAGGCTAGCAAATTCCTCAACTTTTAAAAGCTTTTCTCACAGACTTATTGTAAGTGCGAGTTGTGCTCGCATATATTGAATGAGTAAAACTTAAAACTTTTGAACAAACCTTCTAAATTGTCAAAGCTAGGAAACTTAGAACTTTATATCTCTAAATAAGTCTAGAAAAACTACAATTTGTTCCTCATTTAAAATAGTTCACTAGACCACATTCTATAATATTCAATATCTAAGGGAAATGCTTTTATTCAACCAAGACTCGTTCGGAGAGTAGTGAGATTTCTAAAGAAGTTATTGATAAAACAACAAGAGTTGTTGATCAGGCTAGTTCTTCAACAAGAGTTGTTGATGGAACTGGCTTTTCTGATCAATCACATCCTTCTCAAGAGTTGAGAATGCCTCAACGTAGTGGGAGGGTTATAACTCAACCCGATCGTTACTTGGGTTTGACAGAAACACAGGTCATCATACTTGATGATGGTGTTGAGGATCCATTGACCTCTAAACAGACAATGAATGATGAAAATAGAGATCAGTGGATCAAAGCCATGAATCTTGAAATGGAGTCAATGTACTTCAATTCAGTCCGGGAACTTATAGATCAACCAGATGGGGTAAAACCTATTGGTTGAAAATGAATCTATAAGAGAAAACGAGACCAAACCGGTAAGGTACAGACCTTTAAAGCTCGACTTTTAGCAAAGAGTTATACCCAAAGAGAGGGGGTGAACTATGAAAAAACCGGTAAGGTACAGGCCTTTAAATCGATTAGAATTCTCTTATACATTGCCACATTTTATGAGACAAATGGATGTTAAGACAGCCTTTCTAAATAGAAATCTTGAAGAGAGTATCTATATGGCTCAACCAGAGGGGTTCATTGAACAATATCACGAGCAAACGGGTTGTAAGCTTAAAAGCTCCATTTATGGGTTAAAGCAAGCATCTCGATCTTAGAATATAAAGTTTGATACTGCAATCAAATCTTATGGCTTTAAATAGAATGTTAACGAACCTTATGTTTACAAAAGAATAGTCAACTCTACAATAGCTTTCCTAGTATTGTACGTTGACGATATCCTACTCATTGGGAATGATGTGGGATTTTTGACTGACATTAAGCATTGGCTAACAATACAATTCCAAATGAAAGATTTGGGAGAGGCTCAGTTTGTTCTTGGAATCCAAATTGTTCAGAATCGCAATAACAAAATACTAGCATTGTCTCAGGCATCGTACATCGACAAAATGTTGGTTCGATATAAGATGCAGGACTCAAAGAAAGGATTATTAACTTTCAGGCCACAGAGTTCATTTGTCGAAGGAACAAAGTCTTAAGACACCTTAAGAAGTTGAGGATATAAGACATATTCCTTATGCATCAGCAGTCGGTAGTCTAATGTATGCCATGCTATATACCCGACCCAACATATGCTATGCTGTGGAAATTGTCAGTAGGTATCAGTCCAATTCGGGATGTGCTCATTGGACTACCATTAAAAATATCCTCAAGTATCTTAAGAGAATGAGAGATTATATGCTAATGTATGGCGCTAAGGATTTGATCCTTACAGGGTACACTGACTCAGATTTTCAGACCGATGTAGATTCGAAGAAATCGACATCAGGATCTGTCTTCACCCTGAACAAAGGAGCAATAATATGGAGAAGCATAAAGCAAGGTTACATTGCTGATTCCACCATGGAAGCCGATTATGTTGCTACTTATAAAGCAAAGAAAGAATCTTTATGGCTTAGGAAGTTCCTAACTGATTTGGAAGTCGTTCTAAATATGCATCTTTCCATCACTCTGTTTTGTGATAACAGTGTAGCAGTTGCAAATTCAAAAGAACCAAGAAGCCATAAGCGATGAAAACATATTGAGCGCAAATATCATCTCATAAGGGAGACTGTGCAACGAGGAGATGTGATCGTCACACAGATAGCTTCTGAGCACAACATTGCTGATCCATTTACAAAGTCCCTCATGGCTAAAGTGTTTGATGGGCACCTAGTGATTCTAGGACTACGAGTTATGTAATCTAGGGAAAATGGGAGAAAATGCATGAGTATATGAGGCCCTAGTTTATTGTATTTATGTCTTTCTCTCTACTCAACTTTATAAAACCTCACTAGAGTTTTAGTCCAAGTGGGAGTTTGTTAGGTTTTATGTCCTAAAACACATAGTTTGTAAACAAAAACATATTCTATTTTCAATAACGCTATTATTGATGTTTGTTCAGAAAAGATTGTTATTGAATAAAGTAAATTTTACGATTATTAATCTAAATCCAATAAACTAAGAACACTCTGACTATAGTATGATTACTTTAACTATATGTAGAGACATAAGAGTTGATCAAGTTCAAGTATATAGTCAAAATGATCTATAGTATAAGGATAAGGCTGAGTACCTTATTCTGGGGACACTATGGATGTGGCCCACTTTTGTATATGATATAAACAATGTGATCACTAAAATTGTACATGTGGAAACATGTGAGTGGGGGCGTCCTATGCAATGAGTATTGCAAAAAATCGGACCATGAAGAAAATCACTCTTATTTTTTAATGTCGTTTACTGTTGAGACTGATTTTCTTTTCATTCGATGACTTAGGTAACTCGATCTTAATCCTGAGCTAACCATGAAGTCCTGTTCATTCGGAATTAACCTTAGATTTGCATGGGTGAGAGTGGCTCGAGTTCGCCTAATCAATAGGCCTTCCATTTCAGGGGTAAGACTGGTGAGAGTGGCTCGAGTTCGCCTAATCAATAGGCCTCCCATTTCAGGGGTATGACTGAGTGAATGGCTGGGGACGTGGGGTGTAAGATGGAATTCACTCCTACCCACTTTTAGGGATATAAGAGATGTAGTTCCCTTAAGTATTGACTCCAGGTCTTGAACAAGGGGCCCCACCCTCTCATTGGCTTTAGAGGCCACAAACCAATTGTTCATTAGAGAATCAGTGGAACATAAGGAACAAGAAGTAACTTCAAGGGTAAAATGATAAATTGACTCAGCTCTAGTTACAAACAACCTGTGAAGGATCGACTTACTAATCATGGTTATATCAAATGTACATAAATATATCTATAGTGAGGGGAGTGCAACTACTAGGCTACAGTGGAGGGTCCTAGTAGTTAACGAATGTTGGTTAACAAGGTTAATGAGTTTAATCAGTTAATCTTGGATCGTTGGAGCCTATGATCTATAGGTCCATTAGGTCTCTCTGCTAGCTCATATCGGACTAAACCATAAAACAGTGTGACGAGTGAGTTCGAAGTGATCAAATTCAAATTAGAGAATATGCGCTACATATATACGATTTATTTAACCGCATTTTTATTTTATTTACGAATTAAATAAAAAAAGAGAATCGAAGATATTTAAATAAGATTTAAATATTTTAATCAAATATGTGTCGGAATTGATTGAGATTGGTATTTGAATTAATGTTAAATATTAATTATATAGTTTAATTAATCATTTAATATTACTTTAATTTGAAATTAATTATTGAATTAAAAGGAAGAAAGTCAAAATGTTGACTTCACTTAATAGAAAAATTCATGTTTGAGTTAATGGAATTTTGAGGTGTCGAAATTTAGTTTAACCAAACTTGCATGTTTGGCAAATAAACCCCACAAATTTGAGTGGAATTTTGAGTGTTCAAATTTGGTTAACTCAAATTGCATGCTTGCCACATAATCTCACACATTTGAGTGGAATTTTGGTGATCTCAAATTTGCATAAACATGCAAATATGACTCTATGAAACTTCTTCCTTGGAAAAACCTTGAGAAAAACTCTCACAACTCTCTTTCATATTAAATCCCTTCCAAGTTTAGTCACTCATCGGATTCCACAATCCCGTTCTAAGGCTGGAGAATAGTGGAGAGAACACTAGTGGTGGTTCGAAACCGGTTTGTGAGGAAAAAGGAATTTGAACTACAAAAGGTTAGTACTCAAACTCCTTGAGTTTTAATACTTATGAACATGCTAGTTATTTACTGTAATTGATGTTCTAAGAGTGCCTAAGATCCAAATTGCTACCCCATGTGTTATATTAACACCATCACTTATCGAGTTGACCAAAGCTCACAAGGTTAGCCTTAAGTGATAAGATAAGGAACCACTACAAGGGGAGTAAGATTCGGATTACCTTGTTGATCGAATATCTCAAGGCAAGAACAATGTTTGAGATTCGAATCACTCCACAAGCAAGATCGATCACGTCTAGCTTGAATGATTCTTGTTGATCAAATATCTCAAGGCAAGAATACTTGTTTGAGATTCGAATCACTCCACAAGCAAGATTGATCATGTCGAGCTTGAATGATTCTACATGCAACCTAAACTACCTAGAATTGCAAATAAACTTAGCCATTGGCTAAAGAAGAGCACAAATGCTTCTTTTACTATATTTTTCAAGTCTCTTACACATACAACATACATGGCTTTATATAGCCTCAAAATGAAACTACTAAAGTCATTCCAAGAGTTGTAACATTCATACTTAATGGCCATAATTAACCATTATGTAATTGTAACCTATAGTAAATAAAGTCTTAAAATACATAAATGAAATACAATAACTCTAAATTGTAACCCACCCAAAATTTATAACAATCAAACTTCATTCTTCTTCAATGTGGCATGAATTGAAACATCTTTTGATAATTTTGACAACCTTTTCTTCACATCTTCATTGAAGTATATTGTATGATTGATGTCTTTTGGTTCATATCATTCTCCACTTCTTCAAGAGGATTCGTCCTCGAATCTATTTGTGAAACTTTGCTGCAAAAAATAAGTTATGGAAATACAAAGGACCTCATAACACTCTCTCACGTGTATACACTCAAGGAATTTTAGGCCACTCTGTTTGCACTCATTTACACAAATGAATCTCTCATCCTCACCTCTCAAATTTTCTAGTAGAGCCCAGATTTGATTTTTTTTATTTTGGGTCGATTAAAAACTAAAAAGATAAAAACAAATTGAAAAGAAATGCAAAGGAAACATATATCCGATCTTGAGCCTTAAGCTCTGATACCAAATGATAAGATATGGAACCACTTCAAGGGGAGTAAGATTCGGATTACCTTGTTGATCGAATATCTCAAGGCAAGAACAATGTTTGAGATTCGAATCACTCCACAAGCAAGATCGATCACGTCTAGCTTGAATGATTCTTGTTGATCAAATATCTCAAGGCAAGAATACTTGTTTGAGATTCGAATCACTCCACAAGCAAGATTGATCATGTCGAGCTTGAATGATTCTACATGCAACCTAAACTACCTAGAATTGCAAATAAACTTAGCCATTGGCTAAAGAAGAGCACAAATGCTTCTTTTACTATATTTTCCAAGTCCCTTGCAAATACAACATACATGACTTTATATAGCCTCAAAATGAAACTACTAGGCATTCCAAGAATTGTAACATTCATACTTAATGGTCATAATTAACCATTATGTAATTGTAACCTAAAGTAAATAAAAAGTCCTAAAAACTCTAAATTGTAACCCACCCAAAATTTATAACAATCAAACTTCACTCTTCTTCAATGTCGCATGCATTGAAACATCTTTTGATAATTTTGACAACTTTTTCTTCACATCGTCATTGAAGTATATTGTATGATTGATGTTTTTTGGTTCATATCCTTAAGCCTCAGGATGAAGTAGACGCTGGTCAGTTTGTGTTCCTTGCCTCCCTTGTCGACGAACAGGATGGTGTCGCGCCCTTCGATCTCGACGACGGAGTCGTTGCCAAACTTCACTATCCCGTGAATCCCCAAGTCAAGCTCGATGAACGCTGACCTGGCCCCGGTCATATTGTTTGTTCCTTCTATGTCGAGGACCTATCCTCATTGCTCCTACTGCTCACTTATTTCACCGATTTGAGCGAACACTCGCTCCTCCTTCAGCTGAATTGGCTCTCCAGTCGGTGCCTTTGTCACACCCAGCTGGAGCTCTTCCTCGAGTTCGACACTCATCATAGCAGTTATGCCAACGTCGATTACCTCTATAGATTTGGAATTAGAATTGAGGACGTCGAATAAGACCAATGCACTCACCATGAAAAGAGTTGGCTCTTCCTCCTTGGATCGGGTCATATGGACCTTCTCCTTGTTCCTGAGCTTGCTCTTGCAATTCTTGCTCAGGTGGCCCTTCTTCCCGCAGTTCGAGCACTGGATTGGCTCGTTATCGTTCGACTCCTTTTGATCCCCTTCTTTCCTGCGTGCGTCTGCGAGATTTCCACTGCTTCTTGCTGCCTTTACCACCGGTGGACCCGTTACTCTCACCGGTAATGTCGCAAAGCTTCAGGCGTGCAAGTCATTCCTCCTCAGTGAGGAGAAGACGACCCTGCTTGTTGACAGCTAAAGCGACATTCTTCTTCCTCAGCTCGACGTTACGCAGTTTTCTGGTCATCTCTTCCATCGTTACTCAATCGGAGAGTTTGGTATAACGCTCACTCTATAGAGGTATCAAGTTGGCTTAAGGGCTCATCTTGTTATCATTTTTTCTCTGATTAACCTCCTATAATAGATATGAACCCTATTAAAAAACAAGTCTAGAAACCTCATTAAATATCTAATTCATGAAAATTACTTAAGCTATGAGAACTTAGTGAGCCCAACAACATCACTTTAACTCACACAACTATGTCGAACTCAGAGAAAACCTTTTAACCTTGCCTTCTTGGATCATATGCTTGAGGGAACCCTTGTGTCTACCAGAATGCATGTTTTTTTTTTTTTTTTAATAATTATCTAGATAAGCTCTTAATGTTCAATATATCGTCGCGTGGGCCCATTCTTTCCTTTTAATGACTAGAGTTATTGCATTCTAAAACAAATGTTAAGGAGTGTGAAGTCCTGACTTAGTAGCTCATGGGCCTATGTCTCAGTCTACCTCAACTCTACTAAGTTGTCCTAACCCTAATCTAAAAAAGTTCAAGTAGATTCAAGGCTCAGATCTCGTGTTGATATTAATGTTAGAATAACTTAGATATAACATTCAACCTTAATTCAAACCTTTTAATTTCTTCAAGGTGACTCGGTTTCTTCCTTTAACTAAATCATGACTTCGATTAGTGTTTATATATTACTTTATATTTTAAGTCACTTACTCCAAATCTTGCTAAAGTATCCAATCATTGACCACTTTACTCATACAACCTCTTAATATTTCCTTCTACCATCTATGTGCATAAACATCTCGATGAAGAGTGTTATTTCCTCAAATTTCTTTGTAACATTAAGAGAGACTTAATAAAACTCTCATCAAAGACTGATATTGCATACACATAATAAATGTTCTTAAGAGGTAATCTAATTCTAGTCATCTATTGGTTGATCCGAATTTTATATAAGAAGGTGTTAATATTTTTGATTAAAGGATTCTTGATTCAACAAAAGCTTGTATCATTGGGTTGAGGATTAGGGTTGTCTTATCCCCTTTCTTGGATTTCTTCTAAATCTGAAAGCTATAGTCCACAATTTTCTTCCAAACTTGTTTAAAGAAACCTTTTAAATAAAATTACCAGCAAGTATGGTAAAAAGATCGAGTACAAAAAAAAATGCACCTAACCTATGTACCCAATTCAATCTGCCATTGAAGGCGCTCGAGGAAGCTTGAATTTCTAAATCATGGCTACACGCGAATCGTCACTTCTCATCCATTCCATTGGATTTTTGAACCTCAAAGAAACATTTTCATAGAAGAGCTCAAAGACAAATAAGTTCTGAAGAGTGTCTAATTTAAGAAATTCATTTTTGGGTAAGAATTGGGGTAAGTTTCAATTTTCTTCCTATAACCCATCTCATCCCAAATTGATGATTCCTTTAACTTTAGGGGACTAAGATAGACAATGTTCATGAAGGAGTCATGGCCTAAGGATGTAAGGATCTAGCTACTCAAGAAATCTCATTTTTGAGTTATGGGTTAAGTTGCTGACAGAGGGAAGAAATCTAAAATTAAGGCCTCACACAAAAATTTGTCCCTCCAAAATGAAATTTTAAGCTCGAGGAAAGTATAAGGAAGGACTTTCGTGAAGAAATCGTGGCCTAGAAGTACCTTAATTGTTTCAACAAATTAGAAAAATAGGTGGGTTTACTCCATGCGCACAACCCTATTTTTATCTAACTTTGACCGGTAATAACTCAAGCTACACTACACTTAATGGTAAGAAGTTAGTCTCTGGATCTACCTTGAAATTATATCTTTAAGTTTCATGAAATTGAGGTGAGAAATGCTCAAAACAAAGCTAAGATGATTTATTTTCAAACAACGACACAACGGTTCACATCAATCTTCTTTCTTTCAAAGGAAGAAGACCATGACGTGGGCAATTCAACTGAACCGGCCACGCAAGCCTAAAATCCAATAATCCCTTAGTTTTTTTTTCTAAATTTTAACACTCTTCCTGACTCATTCTTTAATAACAAAATTTATGGTTCTAGAAAATAGACATTCTAAAGAGTTTGTCAAAGAAAATTTGGAGTCATTCAAGTATCGAAAGCTTAATATCGAGGTCCCGAACACCAATAATGAGGTATAGAACCATCTAGAACTTTTCTTAAGAAATACTTCGAATCGTTGATTTTTAGTATGAACCTTAAGTTAAGTATGGATTAAGAGAATATGAAAGAAAAATACTAAGAACCATAAGTTAAGTTCATAGCGTTTTTCGTGAGAAATAAGTCAAAAAAAAAATTCACTAAATGAAGAATGCTGCCCATAAAAGTTTAAGGCTGAAAGGTGAAGATAATATGACATGTCGAGGGAAATTGGATAAAGATAATTGGCTAAACCAAGAAATGATGCAAATGACCAAAATGCCCCCATGAAGGTTGAGTTTAAGACTTAATGACCTCCAAATAACATGAAATTTTGTAGTGACCTCAAGAATTATGTAAAGTTTCAAAATTTTGTATTGACCTCAAGAATTATGTAAAGTTTCAAAATAGTTGGAACACATTTATAATTTATAGATAAAATTACTAAAATGCCTTTGGGTTACCTTTAGATATTTCAATGTCCACCTACCCTCCAAATAACTTAAGACTTTAATAAAATTTTATGCATGAGAACATAAAGATGTATATATTGGGGTTTAAGTTACTTAGATCAAGTTTAGAATTAAAATCAAATTAGGGCAAAAGTTAAGACTTAAAAGAAATAATCCTTTTGACCCTAACCAAGATCCAAGATTTTTCTAGAATTTTTAAGAAATATGATATGACCTCATGTATGACCCATGCATGTCATTATGATAAGTTCTTAATGTATGAGATTTGAGTAGGCCATAAGAAAGTATTTTATGACTTAAGCCTCTAGAATTAAGAACCTAAGAATCCATGAAACTAATGTAATGTTTTAAGGACAAAAACCAAGGAAAAGACAAACACAAGCCGTGTATGAATTAAGAATAGAAGAATACTTGGTACCTCTCAAGAATAAATGATCAAGGTCCTCATGTCCTATGATTCGATACATTCATGACTCATATTACATCATTTGAAACATAACAAATTTTGGATGTAGGTTTGTAGATTGTCGTGCTTGGAAGGTAAAAAGTATTGGATGTAGGTTTCAAACTACATCTCTTAGAACGTATGAAACTTTGGGTGTAGGTATTCAGACTATAGTCCTCAGAACATATGAAGCCTTCAACATCGGTATTCAGACTACACCGCTTAGAACATATGAAGCCTTTGGTGTAGTTTTTCATACTAAGTCACTTGAAACGTAAAAAGTTTTGTATTTAGGTTTCAGACCACACCGCTTTGATTATAAGAAGCATTGGGTGTAGGTTTCAGGTTGTATCGTAGGGAATGCATAAAGCCATGGATGCAGGTTCAGACTATGTTGCTTGGAACACAAGAAACCTTGGACGTAAGTAGAAACTGTGTCTCTTGGAACGAATGAAGCCTTAGATATAGATTGTCGCATTCTTTACGCATACCGTAAATATTAGAGGAAATGTCTTATGCAATAGAAGAAGAACTAAGGAAAGAACTTAGAACAAGACTAAGCACCAGACAAGAATAAAAATTGGAATACATATCAAGACCCAAGTTTTTCGGACTTAGAACCGTGAACCTTAGAACTAAAGTTTTTAGATCAAAATACAGGTTTAGACCTCATATCTCAGAGCCAAGTTGAGCCTTCAACTGTGAGTTGTTATAGCCTCTTAAATTTTGGGTTTCTAAATCTCGGATTTCTTACAAATTTGAGAGCCATAGTCAACCATTTTTCTTCCAACTTACTTCTACACCTTCTAAATGAGATTATCCACACATTTGGTGATGAAATAAAGTGTTGAAGGTGCCTCAAACACAGCTTCCAAATTTTGTCCACCATTAAAGGAAGAAGGTTGAAGCTTGAATATTAAATCTAAGCCTACACGCAAGTTTGTCAAGAGAAACATATCTTGTTTGATTTTTGCAGCTCCAAGGAGTATTTTCATAGAAGACCACGAAGGTTAACAAGACTCAGACATATTGAAGAAAATTATTTTGTGTAAAATTGGGGGGTAAGGATCGAAATCTTACATACAATCCATTTTCTTAAAAATTGAGTCTTTCTTTAGCTTATTAGATTAAGTTGAATGCTTTTGATAAAGAAAACGAGAGTTAATACGTCCTAGATCAGGTTGCCTAAGGAAACAAAATTCTGCTTTCTTAAATAAGTTGAAGACAGATGATTAAATTCCAAAATTAAAGACCATGCCATTACATTGCTCAAAAACAAATTTTTTAGCTTGACAAATATAAGGAAGAAATTGGTTTGAATTCAATGAGAAGTTATAAAAGTTTACTTTCATATTTATATCTATAGACCATAAACAAACATGGAAAAGGTCCCTTGAGTTATTGGATTCAAAGTCCAATGTCCTAACCACTAGACCATGAGACCACAAATATCTATAAGTCTTGTCTCTATGAACTTTAAAAAATAATAGATCTCTAAATTTTGAAAATGATTTATGTGTCTTTGTTTTCAGCTTTGTATTTGATAGAGTTTCAACACTTAGATATGATATATGAGTGTATAACACGAGCTACAATACACTTAATGGTAAAATAGGACATGTAAATAAAATATAGATAGTCAAGACTTAGATATGGTATCTATCCGTCATTATCTCGTATTTTGCATTACTACCTACAATTTCGAATAAGAAAGGAGAATTAATAAGAGAAGATAAACATGAACATAGTTTAGAAAAAAGTTTGGGTCATTTAGAGAATTGAACTCGAGACCTCTCACACCCAAAGCAAGAATCATACCACCAGATAAAATATCCACTTATGATTAAAAAAAAATTATTGAATATATTATTCTTTCATTCATTTATTTGATTTGGATATTAATAAAATCCATGTGCAAGAGTATTATAATCCTATCTTTTAGTTTTGACCATATGCAACTAAAATTATTTATACGAGTAGGTGTAATAACAATTATATAATGTTAAGATTTGGATAGACAAATTCAATTGATTAAAATCTATATTCTTTTAGTACCTAAGTAGTTACCCCCTACCAATACATTCACTCCATATAGTCCTATATGTTCGATTTTTTTTTTTTTTTTTTTTTTTTGTTTTTTTAAGGTGGGGTAGAAATATATTGAGAAAGTGGATGGATGTTGTATGCTAGATTTGTGAAAACTATTGGGTACTAATTTATGTTATCCAATCACGAAAAAATTATGTTTTTTATTAAAATAAATCTCATCCGGTCACTTATAACAATAAGAAGGGATAAGATCAGATATTTATTCATATATTTCCTATTTATTAAATGCATTACTCATCAATAAAAATGGGTAGAGTAGCTTCTAGGAAAAAAAAATAATTAAATGCAAATGCAAAATAGTTGATGTTATTTCCAAGTTAGCATATAAGCTAATGGTAGTCGATGTAGTGTCTGCAAAACTTCCACTTTCTTTTCAAATCGAGTTTGAAACCATTGAGTTAGGCATGAGGTTTGTTAGGGATGTGCTACTTGATAGTTTGTTTGATTGGCCTACCCAATGGCTCTGTCCTATAGGAGGGCGTTGATCATTCCATGGAAGCATGTAGAAGGTTGTGGGTTTGACTCCCACTATGATCGACTAAAATGTTAGACCTTCATTTGGAGAACACATATCCTCGCTAAAGTCTCTTTATGCATTCATAAAAACGGTAAATTGACCCAGCTCTAGTTACGAACAACCTGTGAATGATCGACTTAATAATCATGGTTATATCAAATGGACAAAAATATATCTATAGTGAGGGGAGTGCAACTACTAGGCAATAGTGGTATGCCCTAGTAGTTAACAAATGTTTGTTAACAAGGTTAATTAATTTAACTGGTTAATCTTGGATCGTTGGAGCCCATGATCTATAGGTCCATTAGGTCCCTCTACTAGCTCATATCGGACTAAACGATAAAACAGTGTGACGAGTAAGTTCGAAGTGTTCGAATTCAAATTAGGGAGAATGCGCTACATATATACGATATATTTAACCGTATTTTTGTTTTATTTACGAATTCAACAAAAAGAGAGAATCTGAAATATTTAAATCTATTTAAATATCTTAATCAAATATGTGTAAGTCAAAATGTTGACTTCATTTAATGAAAAAATCCATGTTAGTGGAATTTTGAGGTGTCAAAATTTGGTTTAACCAAACTTGCATGCTTGCCATATAAACCCCACAAATTTGAGTGGAATTTTGAGCATTAAAATTTGGTTAACTCAAACATGCATGCTTGCCACATAATCCCAAACATTTGAATCTAATTTTGAGTGTCAAAATTTGGTGATCTCAAATTTGCATGAACATGCAAACATGACTCTATAAATAGAGTGATCATAATACATGAAAGGGTTCTTCTTGGTGAAAAACCTTGAGAAAAACCTCTTAGAAACACTCTCTTCATATAAACAAAATCCCTCCCAAGTTTAGTCACTCACCGGATTCCACAATCACATTCTAAGGCCGGAGGATAGTGGAGAAGACACTAGTGGGTGTTCGAAACCGGTTCGTGAGGAAAAAGGAATTTGAACTACAAAAGGTTAGTACTCAAACTCCTTGAGTTTTAATACTTATGAACATGCTAGTTATTTACTATAATTGATGTTCTAAGAGTGCCTAAGATCCAAATTGCTTCCCCATGTGTTATATTAACACCATCACAAACATCATTTTCCCAAGTTATATCATTTTCACTAGTAAGTAACAAATTTTAGCGGCCAATATTAAGATTAAAGAGCTTGACGTACTACTGAAAATAATAATGAAAACATTCAAAGATGTTAAGACTATTCCATCAATTCTAAAATAAATAAAAAAATTAGGGATTTGAATTTCTAATTTTTATAACATTATATCATAATATAGAACAAAACTTGTAAATCATCTGGTGTCGTGGTGTAGTTGGTTATCACGTTAGTCTAACACTATAACGAATCAAAATTTAAAAAAAATATTACATGACACACATGAAAGTCGTGTTCCCCCAACCCCTCACAATGCTCCCTCGACCTTCAACCATCGCCACACCAACGTCAGCAACCACTCTAAGACACTCAGACCACCTGCAACGAAGAAAAGAGTGAGAAACTGAGAGAGAGAGGGAATTATCGAGAACGCCGACAAGTTCTAAAAATTAAACCCACGACCTCAAACCGTCTAGGACATGTTCCACGCTGTATTTTTGTCATCATCGTCATGAAAAAGGAGATCAAAATTAAGTTTCAAAAATATCGTAGATCCGTCATTATAGGTGGCTACAAGCCACGAAAATTCATGGAAGGGAAGAGGAGAGGTCCATAGAGAGATAGGGAGAGAAAATGGAATAGAAAAGGCGTCAGAAAAGTCGCGGAAAGGAGAGAGAAAATTGTGCAAGGAGTCGAGCAAAGAAGAAAAGGTCCGTCGGATCTAGGTCGGACTTGATCCAAACTCGATGCCCAGCAGGTAAGCCTGCGATCCAAAATTCGTTGGCCTAACAGATAGAGGCTGGTCAAGCCTGCGACCCACGTACAATCTGCACTTGCTCTACAACCCAAAACAAACCTATAAACTCGAGGCCTAGTCCTAATTCGACCCAAAACCCAATAATAAACCTAGTAGCCCAAACTCGCAGGAATACTCACCACTCTACAATGACGACTTTGGAAAATATAATATTTGTTAACACATCAGCTTTTATCAATCGTCGTTACAAAAAGTAAACCAATTTTGAATGCGACTAAAATTGTCAAAACAAGATTAAACTTGTTGTTGTTCGGGATCAAACTCATGTCACTCGAGTGACAAGCAGTAAAAACACTAGAATGAAAAGACATGACAAGGGTTTGGCTTGCCATAGGCATGCGGCCATGGGCAACACGCCCTGGACGAGCATGACCGTGACAACAGGCAGGAATACGCACCACTATACTACAACGACTCATAAAAAATAAATTATTTCTTAACGCTCCAGATTTTACCAATCGTCTTTAGAAATAGCGATCCATTGTCAATGCACTAGATTTTATCAATCGAAGATTCGGAACAAGTAATCCAAATTCAAATCCGGTGAAAATTGTCAAAAGAAAATTAAACTTATTATTGTCGGGGTTCAAACTCAAGTCTCTCGAGTGACAAGCGGGAATACTCACTACTATACTACATTGACCTCTAAAAAATATATTATTTGTAAACACACGAGAGAAAAAGGAATCCAATCCCGAATTTCAAATTCAAAAGAAAATTAAAAACAGTCTGCTGCAGCGGATCAAACTCGCAGGAATACTCACCACTCTACAACGACGACTTTGGAAAATATAATACTTGTTAACACATCAGATTTTATCCATCGCCGTTAAAAAAAGTAATCCAATTTTGAATCCGACTAAAATTGTCAAAACAAGATTAAACTTGTTATTGTTCTGGATCAAACTCATGTCACTCGAGTGACAAGCAGTAATGCTCGCCCTTGTATTACAACGACCTCTAGAACATAATAACTCGAGTGACAAGCGGAAATACTCACCATTGTACCACTACAACGACGTCTAAAAACATATTATATGTTAACACACAAGATTTCATAAACAATTTTTTAGCCGACATTCTTTTCAAAATACCGTTGTTGGGGGTCGAACCCAAACTACCGGCATGACTTGTTATTGTTCTAGATCAAACTCATGTCACTCGAGTGCCAAGCAGTAATGCTCGCCCTTGTATTACAACGACCTCTAGAACATAATAACTCGAGTGACAAGCGGAAATACTCACCACTGTACCACTACTTCTAAAAACATATTATATGTTAACACACAAGATTTCATAAACAATTTTTGATTTCTGTTCAAACTACAGAAAGAAAACAACAAAAATCACCATTTCTGGGGTTCCAACCCGGGTCACCAGCATGACAGGCAAGGATACTCACCACTATACTACAACGACTCATAAAAAATAAATTATTTCTTAACGCTCCAGATTTTACCAATCGTTTTTAGAAATAGCGATCCATTGTCAATGCACTAGATTTTATCAATCGAAGATTCGGAACAAGTAATCCAAATTCAAATCCGGTGAAAATTGTCAAAAGAAAATTAAACTTATTATTGTCGGGGTTCAAACTCAAGTCTCTCGAGTGACAAGCGGGAATACTCACTACTATACTACATTGACCTCTAAAAAATATATTATTTGTAAACACACGAGAGAAAAAGGAATCCAATCCCGAATTTCAAATTCAAAAGAAAATTAAAAACAGTCTGCTGCGGCGGATCAAACTCGCAGGAATACTCACCACTCTACAACGATGACTTTGGAAAATATAATACTTGTTAACACATCAGATTTTATCCATCGCCGTTAAAAAAAGTAATCCAATTTTGAATCCGACTAAAATTGTCAAAACAAGATTAAACTTGTTATTGTTCTGGATCAAACTCATGTCACTCGAGTTACAAGTAGTAATGCTCGCCCTTGTATTACAACGACCTCTAGAACATAATAACTCGAGTGACAAGGGGAAATACTCACCCCTGTACCACTACAACGACCTCTAAAAACATATTATATGTTAACACACAAGATGAAAACTCATGTCACTCGAGTTACAAGCAGTAATGCTCGCCCTTGTATTACAACGACCTCTAGAACATAATAACTCGAGTGACAAGGGGAAATACTCACCCCTGTACCACTACAACGACCTCTAAAAACATATTATATGTTAACACACAAGATGAAAACTCATGTCACTCGAGTTACAAGCAGTAATGCTCGCCCTTGTATTACAACGACCTCTAGAACATAATAACTCGAGTGACAAGCGGAAATACTCACCCCTGTACCACTACAACGACCTCTAAAAACATATTATATGTTTACACACAAGATTTCATAAACAATTGTTTAGCCGACTTTCTTTTCAAACTACTGTTGTTGGGGATCGAACCCAAACTACTGGCATGACAGGTTCACCGCTGTCCAATTTCAAGTTCCGTTAAAATTACGGAAAGAAAACAACTAAAATCGCCGTTGCCGGAGATCGAACCCGGGTCACCTGCGTGACAGGCAGGAATACTCACCACTATACTACAACGACTCATAAAAAATAAATTATTTCTTAACGCTCCAGATTTTACCAATCGTCTTTAGAAAAAGCGATCCATTGTTAACGCTCTACATTTTATCAATCGAAGAATCGAAACAGGTCATCCAATTTCAAATCCATTGAAAATTGTCAAAAGAAAATTAAACTTATTATTGTCGGGGTTCAAACTCAAGTCTCTCGAGTGACAAACGGGAATGCTCACTACTGTATTACATCGACCTCTGAAAAATAAATTATTTGTAAACACACGAGAGAAAAATGAATCCAATCCCGAATTTCATATTCAAAAGAAAATTAAAAACAGTCTGTTGCGGCGGATCAAACTCGAAGGAATACTCACCACTCTACTACGACGACTTTGGAAAATATAATATTTGTTAACACATTAGATTTTATCAATCGCCGTTACAAAAAGTAACCGAATTTTGAATGCGACTAAAATTGTCAAAACAAGATTAAACATTTTATTTTTCTGGATCAAACTCATGTCACTCGACCTTTGGAACATAATAACTCGAGTGACAAGTAGAAATACTCACCACTGTACCAGTACAACGGCCTCTGGAGCATTATAACTCGAGTGACAAGCGGAAGAAATACTCACCACTGAAAACATATTATATGTTAACACACAAGATTTCATAAACAACTGTTTAGCCGACTTTCTTTTCAAACTCCCGTTGTTGGGGATCAATCCCACAAACTCCCGGGCATTATAGCCGACTTTCTTTTCAAACTCCCGTTGTTGGGGATCAATCCCACAAACTCCCGGGCATTATAGCCGACTTTCTTTTCAAACTCCCGTTGTTGGGGATCAATCCCACAAACTCCCGGGCATTATAGCCGACTTTCTTTTCAAACTCCCGTTGTTGGGGATCAATCCCACAAACTCCCGGGCATTACAGGTTCACCGCTGTCCAATTTCGAGTTCTGTTAAAACTACGGAAAGAAAAACACTATAAAATCGCTGTTGTCGGGGATCAAACCTGAGTCACTTGCGTGATAGGCAGGAATACTCACCACTATACTACAACAACTCATAATAAATAAATTATTTTTGAACGCTCCAGATTTTACCAATTGTCTTTAGAAATAGCGATCCATTGTCAACGATCTAGATTTTATCAATCGAAGATTCGGAACAAGTAGTCCAATTTCAAATGCGGTGCAAAGTTTCAAAAGAAAATTAAGTTTATTATTGTCGGGGTTCAAACTGAGGTCTCTCGAGTGACAAGCGGGAATACTGACTACTATATTACATCGACCTCTGAAAAATATATTATTTGTTAACACACGAGAGAAAAAGGAATCCAATCCCGAATTTCGTTGTTGGGAAACAAACCAAAATTAACCGGTTCACCACTACCGAATTTCGAATTCAAAAGAAAATTAAAAATCGTAACTGCAGAGGATCAAACTCGCGGGAATAATCACCACTCTACAACGACGACTTTCGAAAAATATAATATTTGTTAACACACCATATTTTATCAATCACCGTTACCATAAGTAATCCAATTTTGAATCCAACTTAAATTGTCAAAACGAGATTACACTTGTTATTATTCGGGATCAAACTCAGGTCACTCGAGTGACAAGCAAGAAAGCTCGCCCTTGTATTACCAAGACCTCTGGAAACATATTCTTTGTTAACACCCCACCAAAGATTTCATAAACAATTTTTTAGCCGACTTTGTTTTCAAACTACCATTGTTGGGAGTCGAACCCAAACTACTGGCATGACAGGTTACACCCAAGATTATGATTTTCTAAACCATTTTTGAGCCAACTTTCTTTTCAAACTAACATTTTTGGGGATAGAACCCAAACTAGCGGGATGACAAGTTCACCGTTATCTAATTTAAAGTTCCGTTAAAACTACGGAAAGAAAACAAGTAAAATCGCCGTTGCTGGGAATCAAACCCAAGTCACGATCATGACAGGGAGGAATATTCACCACAATATTACAACGACTCATAAAAAATAAATTATTTGTTTACGCTCTAGATTTTACCAATCGTCTTCAGAAAAAGTGATCCATTGTCAACGCTCTACATTTTATCAATCGAAGATTCGGAACAAGTAATCCAATTTCAAATGCGGTGCAAATTTTCAAAACAAAATTAAACTTATTATTGTCTGGGTTCAAACTCAAGTTTCTCGAGTGACAAGTGGGAATACTCACTGCTGTATTACATCGACCTCTGAAAAATATATTATTTGTTGACAAACGAGGAAAAAAGGAATCCAATCCCAAATTTCGTTGTTGGGGAACAAACCCAAATCAACCTGTTCACCACTATCGAATTTAAAATTCAAAAGAAAATTAAAAAACCGTAATTGCAGAGGATCAAACTCGGGGGAATAATCACCACTCTACAACGACGTCTTTCGAAAAATATAATATTTGTTAACACACCATATTTTATTAATCGCCGTTACAAAAAGTATTCCATATTTGAATCCGACTTGTACTACAGGAATGCTCGCCCTTGTACAAGCAGGAATGCTCACCCTTTTACTTCAGCGACCTTTGGAACATAATAACTCGAATGACAAGCGAAAATACTCCCCATTGTACCACTAAAACGACTCATAAAAAATAAATTATTTGTTAAAGCTCCAGATTTTACGAATTGCCTTTAGAAAAAGTGATCCATTATAAACGCTCTAGATTTTATCAATCGAAGATTCGGAAGAAGTAATCCAATTTCAAATGCGGTGCAAATTTTCAAAACAAAATTAAACTTATTATTGTCTGGGTTCAAACTCAAGTTTCTCGAGTGACAAGTGGGAATACTCACTGCTGTATTACATCGACCTCTGAAAAATATATTATTTGTTGACAAACGAGGAAAAAAGGAATCCAATCCCAAATTTCGTTGTTGGGGAACAAACCCAAATCAACCTGTTCACCACTATCGAATTTAAAATTCAAAAGAAAATTAAAAAACCGTAATTGCAGAGGATCAAACTCGGGGGAATAATCACCACTCTACAACGACGTCTTTCGAAAAATATAATATTTGTTAACACACCATATTTTATTAATCGCCGTTACAAAAAGTATTCCATATTTGAATCCGACTTGTACTACAGGAATGCTCGCCCTTGTACAAGCAGGAATGCTCACCCTTTTACTTCAGCGACCTTTGGAACATAATAACTCGAATGACAAGCGAAAATACTCCCCATTGTACCACTAAAACGACTCATAAAAAATAAATTATTTGTTAAAGCTCCAGATTTTACGAATTGCCTTTAGAAAAAGTGATCCATTATAAACGCTCTAGATTTTATCAATCGAAGATTCGGAAGAAGTAATCCAATTTCAAATGCGGTGCAAATTTTCAAAAGAAAATTAAGTTTATTATTGTCGGGGTTCAAACTCAGGTCTCTCGAGTGACAAGCGGGAATACTCACTACTGTATTACATCGACCTCTGAAAAATATATTATTTGTTAACACACGAGAGAAAAAGGAATCCAATCCCTAATTTCGTTGTTGGGAAACCAACCCAAATCATCCGGTTCACCACTACCGAATTTCGAATTCAAAAGAAAATTAAAAATCGTCGCTGCGGGGGATCAAACTGGTGGGATTACTCACCAATCTCCAACGACGACTTTCAAAAAAATATAATATTTGTTAACAAACAAGATTTTATCCATCGCCGTTACAAAAAGTAATTCAATTTTGAATCCGACTAAAATGGTAAAAACATGATTAAACTTGTTATTGTTCAGGATCAAACTTGGGTCACTGAGTGACAAGCATGAATGCTCGCCATTTTACTTCAGCGACCTTTGGAACATAATAACTCGAATGACAAGCGAAAATACTCCCCATTGTACCACTAAAACGACTCATAAAAAATAAATTATTTGTTAAAGCTCCAGATTTTACGAATTGCCTTTAGAAAGAGTGATCCATTGTAAACGCTCTAGATTTTATCAATCGAAGATTCGGAACAAGTAATCCTATTTAGAATGCGGTGCAAATTTTCAAAAGAAAATTAAGCTTATTATTTTTGGGGTTCAAAATCAGGTCTCTCGAGTGACCAGCGGGAATACTCACTAGTGTATTACATCGACCTCTTAAAAATATCTTATTTGTTAACACACGAGAGAAAAAGAAATCCAATCCCGAATTTCGTTGTTGGGAAACAAGCCCAAATCATCCGGTTCACCACCACCAAATTTCAAATTCAAAAGAAAATTAAAAATCGTTGCTGCGGGGGATCAAACTCGTGGGAGTACTCACCACTTTACAACGACGACTTTCGAAAAATATAATATTTGTTAACAAACCAGATTTTATCCATCGCCGTTACAATAAGTAATTCAATTTTGAATCCGACTAATATTGTAAAAACAAGATTAAACTTGTTATTGTTCGGGATCAAACTTGGGTCAGTGAGTGACAAGCAAGAATGCTCGCCCTTGTATTTCAACGACCTCTGGAACATAATAACTCGATTTACAAGCGGAAATACTCTCCATTGTATCACTAAAACGACTCATAAAAAATAAATTATTTGTTAACGCTCCAGATTTTACCAATCGTCTTTAGAAAAAGTGATCCATTGTCAACGCACTAGATTTTATCAATCGAAGATTCGGAACAAGTAATCCAATTTCAAATGCGGTGCAAATTTTCAAAAGAAAATTAAGCTTATTATTGTCGGGGTTCAAACTCAGGTCTCTCGAGTGACAAGCGGGAATACTCATTACTGTATTACATCGACCTCTGAAAAATATATTATTTGTTAACACACGAGAGAAAAAGGAATCCAATCCCAAATTTCGTGGTTGGGAAACAAGCCCAAATCATCCGGTTCACCACCACCAAATTTCAAATTCAAAAGAAAATTAAAAATCGTTGCTGCGGGGGATCAAACTCGTGGGAGTACTCACCACTTTACAACGACGACTTTCGAAAAATATAATATTTGTTAACAAACAAGATTTTATCCATCGCCGTTACAATAAGTAATTCAATTTTGAATCCGACTAATATTGTAAAAACAAGAGATTTTATCCATCGCCGTTACAATAAGTAATTCAATTTTGAATCCGACTAATATTGTAAAAACAAGATTAAACTTGTTATTGTTCGGGATCAAACTTGGGTCAGTGAGTGACAAGCAAGAATGCTCGCCCTTGTATTTCAACGACCTCTGGAACATAATAACTCGATTTACAAGCGGAAATACTCTCCATTGTATCACTAAAACGACTCATAAAAAATAAATTATTTGTTAACGCTCCAGATTTTACCAATCGTCTTTAGAAAAAGTGATCCATTGTCAACGCACTAGATTTTATCAATCGAAGATTCGGAACAAGTAATCCAATTTCAAATGCGGTGCAAATTTTCAAAAGAAAATTAAGCTTATTATTGTCGGGGTTCAAACTCAGGTCTCTCGAGTGACAAGCGGGAATACTCATTACTGTATTACATCGACCTCTGAAAAATATATTATTTGTTAACACACGAGAGAAAAAAGAATCCAATCCCAAATTTCGTGGTTGGGAAACAAGCCCAAATCATCCGGTTCACCACCACCAAATTTCAAATTCAAAAGAAAATTAAAAATCGTTGCTGCGGGGGATCAAACTCGTGGGAGTACTCACCACTTTACAACGACGACTTTCGAAAAATATAATATTTGTTAACAAACCAGATTTTATCCATCGCCGTTACAATAAGTAATTCAATTTTGAATCCGACTAAAATTCTAAAAACAAGATTAAACTTGTTATTGTTCGGGATCAAACTTGGGTCAATGAGTGATAAGCGGGAATGCTCGCCCTTGTATTACAACGACCTCTGGAACATAATAACTCAATTTAAAAGCGGAAATACTTTCCATTGTATCACTAAAACGACTCATAAAAAATAAATTATTTGTTAACGCTCCAGATTTTACCAATCGTTTTAAAAAAAGTGATCCATTGTCAACGATCAAGATTTTATCAATCGAAGATTCGGAACAAGTAATCCAATTTCAAATGCGGTGCAAATTTTCAAAAGAAAATTAAGTTTATTATTGTCGGGGTTGAAACTGAGGTCTCTCGAGTGACAAGCGGGAATACTCACTACTATATTACATCGACCTCTGAAAAATATATTATTTGGTAACACACGAGAGAAAAAGGAATCCAATCCCGAATTTCGTTGTTGGGAAACAAACCCAAATCATCCCGTTCACCACTACCGAACTTCGAATTCAAAAGAAAATTAAAAATCGTCGCTGCGGGGGATCAAACTCGTGGGAGTACTCACCACTCTACAACGACGACTTTCGAAAAATATAATATTTGTTAACAAACCAGATTTTATCCATCGCCGTTACAAAAAGTAATTCAATTTTGAATCCGACTAAAATTGTAAAAACAAGATTAAACTTGTTATTGTTCGGGATCAAACTTGGGTCACTGAGTGACAAGCAAGAATGCTCGCCCTTGTATTACAACGACCTCTGGAACATAATAACTCGAATGACAAGCGGAAATACTCCCCATTGTACCACTAAAACGACTCATAAAAAATAAATTATTTGTTAACGCTCCAGATTTTACCAATCGTCTTTAGAAAAAGTGATCCATTGTCAACGCTCTAGATTTTATCAATCGAAGATTCGGAACAAGTAATCCAATTTCAAATGCGGTCCAAATTTTCAAAAGAAAATTAAGCTTATTATTGTCGGGGTTCAAACTCAGGTCTCTCGAGTGACAAGCGGGAATACTCACTACTGTATTACATCGACCTCTGAAAAATATATTATTTGTTAACACACGAGAGAAAAAGGAATCCAATCCCGAATTTCGTTGTTGGGAAACAAACCCAAATCATCCCGTTCACCACTACCGAACTTCGAATTCAAAAGAAAATTAAAAATCGTCGCTGCGGGGGATCAAACTCGTGGGAGTACTCACCACTCTACAATGAAGACTTTCGAAAAATATAATATTTGTTAACAAACCAGATTTTATCCATCGCCGTTATAAAAAGTAATTCAATTTTGAATCCGACTAAAATTGTAAAAACAAGATTAAACTTGTTATTGTTCGGGATCAAACTTGGGTCACTGAGTGACAAGCAGGAATGCTCGCCCTTGTATTACAACGACCTCTGGAACATAATAACTCGAATGACAAGCGGAAATACTCCCCATTGTACCACTAAAACGACTCATAAAAAATAAATTATTTGTTAACGCTCCAGATTTTACCAATCGTCTTTAGAAAAAGTGATCCATTGTCAACGCTCTAGATTTTATCAATCGAAGATTCGGAACAAGTAATCCAATTTCAAATGCGGTGCAAATTTTCAAAAGAAAATTAAGCTTATTATTGTCGGGGTTCAAACTCAGGTCTCTCGAGTGACAAGCGGGAATACTCACTACTGTATTACATCGACCTCTGAAAAATATATTATTTGTTAACACACGAGAGAAAAAGGAATCCAATCCCGAATTTCGTTGTTGGGAAACAAACCCAAATCATCCGGTTCACCACTACCGAATTTCGAATTCAAAAGAAAATTAAAAATCGTCGCTGCGGGGGATCAAACTCGTGGGAGTACTCACCACTCTACAACGACGACTTTCGAAAAATATAATATTTGTTAACAAACCAGATTTTATCCATCGCCGTTATAAAAAGTAATTCAATTTTGAATCCGACTAAAATTGTAAAAACAAGATTAAACTTGTTATTGTTCGGGATCAAACTTGGGTCACTGAGTGACAAGCAAGAATGCTCGCCCTTGTATTACAACGACCTCTGGAACATAAAAACTCGAATGACAAGCGGAAATACTCTCCATTGTATCACTAAAACGACTCATAAAAAAGAAATTATTTGTTAACGCTCTTGATTTTACCAATCGTCTTTAGAAAAAGTGATCCATTGTCAACGCTCTAGATTTTATCAATCAAAGATTCGGGACAAGTAATCCAATTTCAAATGCGGTCCAAATTTTCAAAAGAAAATTAAGCTTATTATTGTCGAGGTTCAAACTCAGGTCTCTCGAGTGACAAGCAGAAATACTCACTACTGTATTACATCGACCTCTGAAAAAT